>NC_065512.1:4536695-4583794 GCF_006386435.1 Epinephelus moara
TCCTGTCAACGTTACGGATCAGAAGCACAGAGAGTTGTTGACTAGAGATGATACGCCGTCTCACGGTGGTCACTTCCTGTCAACCTTACAGATCAGAAGCACAGAGAGTTGTTGACTAGAGATGATACGCCGTCTCACGGTGGTCACTTCCTGTCAACGTTACGGATCAGAAGCACAGAGAGTTGTTGACTAGAGATGATACGCCGTCTCACGGTGGTCACTTCCTGTCAACGTTACGGATCAGAAGCACAGAGAGTTGTTGACTAGAGATGATACGCCGTCTCACGGTGGTCACTTCCTGTCAACCTTACGGATCAGAAGCACAGAGAGTTGTTGACTAGAGATGATACGCCGTCTCACGGTGGTCACTTCCTGTCAACCCTTACGGATCAGAAGCACAGAGAGTTGTTGACTAGAGACGATACGCCGTCTCACGGTGGTCACTTCCTGTCAACGTTACAGATCAGAAGCACAGAGAGTTGTTGACTAGAGATGATACACCGTCTCATCATTGTGACTTGGGGTGAACCGGCAGGTTTTTAGAACGTTGCAGAACGGAGCGTTGCAAGTAGTTTCCTGTTTCCTCGTCTCATCTTGAATCTTTGGTCTGAACTGGACTAAACACATCCAACATGCTAACACACATTCGACAGCATTGCCCAGATGTGCTGATGAGCAGGATGTTGAATGCTTAGGTGCTTTGAATGTTGAGATAAAGCCAAGGTGGAACTCTTTTTATTATCCTATGTATTTTGGTGTTTTCAGTTTCATATCACAACAGGAGTTTTTCAGTTTTACAACCTGTTGTGACCTGTTGCCTTTTGGGAAAGTGTTTGTTTAGTGTTCGTACGTGTGATACACAAGTGTTTGACATGTTCTTTATTTTTATAATGAAAATAGTTTACCAAAGTTGCTGGCGGGCAAAATGTTCCCTTAGTCCCCAGCAGGAGGATTGTTTCTGTGTTTGACACTTGTTCTGCTGTTCAGAGGAAATGAAAAGAAATCCTCATGTGTTTGTTTTTGTTTTTGTTTTTTGTTCCCGCTGTACCAAACATGCACTGAACCGTGACTCCTGTGTCCTGTCACACCTCTGCTCTCTTCGCCTTCGAGTGTGTTTTTTTAGCAGCTTTTCACACCTTTATTTTCACCTGTGGTTTAAAAACACTTTGTGCAGCCTAATTTCTTTAAAGCAAACTGAACTGTTGTAGTGCTGGATCTGATACTCCAGTGCACAACATGCAGACCATGAGGAGTTTTTGAGGTCAGTGTTGTTTTTGTGTCCATCACATGCTCTGTGATGATGTCCAGCATCACATGTGTAATGCTGCTGCTGCTGCTGCTGTTGATGTTGTTGTGAGAGGGAAAACAGAAGCGTGTTGAGTCTCAGGGTTGTATTGAACTGTCTGTTACAAAAGGACTGTTTGTCTGTGACTCCGTGTGTGTGTGTGTGTGTGTGTGTGTGTGTGTGTGTGTGTGTGTGTGTGTTGTGTTTTGTACAAGAGGTTAAATGAAAAATACACCAGACGAGTTACTCATCAAACATGACACAGCTTTGAATATGATGACAGTTGTTTTAGATGATCTTTTGTTAAAACAGCCGCCCTCTGCTTCGGTCGGAGCGCACAGCTGCTGCCTTTGTTCAGACTGTGTTTCAGGGACTTTTTGTCTACAAACATAAAATCTCTTAAATACACCCACACTCCTCGTCTTTGACTAGACCCATACAAGCCCGTCTAGTCTGCGCGGTTTATTAGTCAGCTGGGATTTTTACAGACAGAGCTCTTGTGTCTGTCGTCCTTCAATCAGAGAGATGAGAAAACAGTTCCTTCTTGTTAAATGTTCGATGTCGAGAAGAAAAAGAACAAAACAGAAAAAGTGGTATTGACGCTCTGACGCCAAACGAAACCAAACAGAGGGAGATAGCTGAGGACACGTGGGATAAATGAGGACAACTGCTTTGTTTTTAACCAATCTCAGTGGAAAAACACCAAAGTTTTAACCACATTTTGTCTCCACACACCAAAGATAGCTGCAGTTCCGCCACATAATACAGTTTACAGTAAACAAGGTCCTCCAGAGCTCCAGAGATGGAAATAAAAGAAGATGCAACTGAGCTGCTGATTCACAGATCCTCAAAGTAACAAAGCAAACTGTGTAACTGCAGTGTAAGAAATCTTTTATAATCAGATTTTAGCACAATATTTTTCATATATCTGAAAGCTCCTCCACATGTGGGTGTTTTTTTGTGTGTATATCAGTTCGTAGGTCAACACATTTTTCAAACTGCTGTTTTGAGTATTTTCACATAGAGTGTGACTAGTAGAGGTTGATTTTTCTGAGCTTTAGCACCATGAATAAAGGCATCAGCCAATCATGGTGTTTGAAATAACAACAACACAGAGATAAAAAAACAACAACAACAGTGTTAAAGTCCATGGTAAAGGCAAGCATGTCCAAAAATGCATCCGAGGCACTCTGACTATAATTAAAAATGCTTTATTAATACATGGATAAACCAGTGCGTTTCCATTAGAGAGTCTTCATCAGGGTGTAAAATGGATTGGAAACGGGAGGATCATGTGACACAGCTTACATGATATATAGGTGTAGCCCTACTACACAAAAAAAACACGTTGGCAGAAATTGCAAATGAAAATGACTTAAATGTATACTGTAAATAATCAACATATATAGTAACAAGAAAAAAGGTTCAAAGCCAAATAAACAGAAAAGAAACGATTTAAATAAAATAAGAATCATTATTACTAGTCCATACCCATTGGTGGCTTTGTCACCTTCTACCTATGCCAATCCTCAATGCCTATGTGCAGTTTCACATAGATTGACCACGTCAGTGAGTAGAAAAACGTGGGACAGACAGAATGACTGACTGACAGAATGACACACTGACAGTTTCCGTGATTATGTACAGCATACCATACCATGACTTAGTCATACCAAACATTAGAAACAAACACCAACATTGGTCCACAGGGGGAGCCACAGCGATCGGTCACATTTTAGCCATTGTGAAGCATTTTTCTGTTGTCATAGCGCCACCCAGTTGCCAATTAGAGTTAAATTTCTCCAGTCACCTTGAGGCGTCCTGTTCTACATATCTACCAAGTTTAGTAAAAATCCATATGGCGGTTAGGCCTAGATAAGAAATGAGCTCTCTAGCGCCCCCATTTTGTTTGATGGGGTCAATAATGGAGGGGTCCCCTCAGATTATGTGTGGTCATATGCCTACAAAGTTGCGTGGTGATGGGTGAAACCCTTGAGATGTTATACACCTTTATGTGATGAGCCACGCCCTCCGCAATATTCATTGCCTTATAGAAGCTCAGTTTTAGTAAGTTTTCCAACTTTTGCCAAGAGGGAACTTTAGATATTGGTCCCTAGATTATGTTCACCCAGTTTCATGCAGATCGCTCAAACTTCCTAGGAAGAGATCCATTTGAAGTGTTTTTCAAAAAATTCAAAATGGCGGAAAATCTATATAAGCGGAAGTTATGGGTTCTTGAGGCAAATGTGTTCCTCATGAGGAGAGGCATCTCTGTGCAAAGTTTCATGTCTCTACGACATACGGGGCATGAGATATGCCCATTCAAAGTTTGACATTTCAATGGGTTGCTATAGCGCCCCCCTTTGGCCAACTGATGTAATATTGCTTCATTGGCATCCTCCCATGACCCTCTACCACTGTGCCAAATTTCACATGGATTGACCAAGTCAGTGAGGAGAAAAACGTGGAACACACACACACACACAGAGTTTTCCTCATTATATAATAAGATAACTCAAGATAACTGACAAAAGGATTTAACAGTGTGGATGAATGGGGCGTCGGTGGCTTAGTGGATGTACAAGGCTGTTGCCGCAGTGGCCCGGGTTCGAGTCCAGCCTGTGGTCCTTTGCTGCCTGTCATCCCCTCTCTCTCTCTTTCTCTCTCCCCCTTTCACACTTGGCTGTCCTGTCCATCAAAGGCAAAATGCCCTAAAAATATCTTCTGTATATACGTATCTACAGTGGGAATGAAGTCAAACCTAAATATTCAAAGGCAGGAAAACGTCATAGGGCTTACAAAGGATCATCCCCTGTAACATATATATATAAAAACATGGCATCAGTAATATTGCACACCTAAAAGAGAGTGTATAAAACACTCATGGGTTCACCCTCACTAATACTAGTTCAAAAACATGACAAGGTGACATCACTACATATTATAGCAGCAGTGTTCCTCACGCAGTTCAGAGCTATGAAATCAGATATCAATCTCCTCTATGAGGCCTGGAAACAACACGGAGACTCCGAAGTCAGAACCAAGAGGGCAAACTTTATTACTCCTTTCAACCTTAACCAAGGCTCCGTGTCCAGGTCCATTCCTTCTGTTCTTACCTTTCACAATAAAAGCCCGAGACATATACACTGTGTAACTGTTTACCAGAGGGAACGCAAATTCACTTCAGACAGGCTGCCTGACGCTCTGGGTCTATATCTATAGTCGTTGGTCCTCTGCCTCCTCCAATGAGGTGCTACCTTTCCTAGAAGGATCTATAACTCTCAGAATTTATTTCTGAATAAAAAGATGGTGAAAATTTGTTCAAAATTGTCACTAAGCAAGTGTTGCAGTCATCTCAAATTAGCATCGCTGCCAGTATAAACAGTTTTGATGTGACATTCTATAACAACAGTATATAGGGCGGCACGCCTCACAGCAAGAGGGTTTCTGGTTTGAACCCAGGGTGGGGGAGCCCCTCTGTGTGGAGTTTGCATGTTCTCCCCGTGTCAGCGTGGGTTTCCTCCAGGTGCTCCAGCTTCCTCCCACAGTCCAAAGACATGCAGGTTAATTGGTGATTGATCAGACGGGGACATTATTAACTTTTAGGCCTCATCACAGCTATAAAACTTTGTCCAAAAACTGAATAAATTGTGCATCTTTGTGTTGCTGTAGCATAACCTTTCGTGACATTATATCTGATTAAATTAAACAAAGTAGATGATAATTTGGGGCAGCACGGTGTTGCAGTGGTTAGCACTGTCATCTCACAGCAAGATGGTGTCAGGTTCGAACACCCTCTGTGTGGAGTTTGCATGTTCTCACTGTGGCAGCGTGGTTTCCTCCCACAGTCTATAGGTGTGAATGTAAACGTGGATGGTTTAGTGACCTGTACACAACGGGATATGACCGGTATTTACAATCAACAAATCCTCCAAAAAGTCACAACTATTTTAGCTTCTTCTGGAGGTGAACATTCTCTGTTCCCGTTGGGTGTAGAAACCCATCCCACATTTAACAGAGGCTTAAATTGATCAATAATCTTTAAAAAACAAACCATGATTGGCTTTCTCTCATCTGACGAACTTGTTGATCAATCAGCTGTTATCGAGGCGTCATTGATCATCTGTGTTTCTCCGCCTGACTGACTTTTATCTTTTGGTTTCAGCTCTACGATAAGATCAACACCAAGTCGTCACCACAGATCAGAAACCCCCCCAGTGATGCCGTGCAGAGAGCCAAAGAGGTGAACACACACACTCACACACACACTTTACATACAACAGTTACACATCAGCATTAACACGAGCACACTTCCTGTTTGTCCCGTTCTTCTTCATGTGATGTGTGTGATCATGATTTGAATGGCAGACTCACTAGTCGCTGGCTTCCCTCTCTGAGCTCACACTTGTGTCTGAATTAATCCCTCCTCTCGCTTCTGGCTCACTAAAGCTCTAACTCGTCTCTGCTGTGGATCAGTCTGCTCTCCTGCTCTGTTTCCTCTGTGTGACGTCAGCGCTGGGCACAAACACGTGTGTCCCGGGAGGCATCGGTGTAAAAATGGGGAATACTCCAACTTTAACGTCATCCTTCAAAGAGAATCTCACTTTAATAAACTTGTTGGAATATCAAAAAACCCTTCATCTGAAATGTGACGGTGGAATTTAAGGGTGTGTTTGATGAAACCTCGACCTCACACTGCTCATACATTATAACTAGGCCGCTCCCTTACGGCGAATACAGCTCTGTAACACGGCGGACATTTGTCACGTCCTGCTCTTTTGCTGAAACACAGTTAATATTGGATCAATGTAACCCAGAGCTGTCACCAGAAAACCTCATTTCTGTGAAGCGAAGGTTTAAAAGGTCATTTATGCCATTTGAGAAAGTTTTATGACGCTCGGGACCATGAGAGCAATTTAATAAGTAATTTTCCAATTTTGAATGTGATGGGTGGGGGCGCTAGTAAAAATCAGTTTAGTCAGTTTCTGAAATATTGACCTTAAAGACGACGCTGCAGAGAGCTCAGATTTTGCTTTTTGCAGCTTTGCAGCCCACAGTGATGATTTATATTCCAGCGTCAGATTTCACATGTTGAGAGCTTTAACTTACTTTCTCTCATTCAATTTGTGATACAGAGGAATAAAGTCAAGGCTGCTCATGTTCACTGAGTCACTGTGATGTAGAGTGATGCAGGTTTGCAGCCTTCATAGATGTGTGCTACTGAAAAGGCGATAGCCGAGACGATGACTGCTTTCAGCTTGCGTCATGTTTTCTTTATGATGAAAAAACTCCACCACCTTCAGAAACTTGTAGGAGAAAATACGAGCAGTCCACGCTGACCAATCACTGTTATAGCAGTCTCCAAAGCCCCGTTTCTACCGAGCAGTCCGGTTCAGTTCAGCTCAGCTCGGTACACTTTTTTTTCTGTTCCCACTGTGAAAAGTTGTGGATGGTACCAACAGAACCGTTCCGTACGTCCCCATGTTTGGTCCCCCCTCTGTTGGTGGAAACGGAGTTCAGTATCTCCTCAGTAGAGGGTTTCAAGGGAGTGGATTTTCACTCCTGTATCATCCCGCTCCAACAAAAAACTCCTCTCTCGTCCCAGTCCCAGAAGAATGACTCCTGTTCCCGCGTTTATTCAAGTTAAGTTTTACACAGAGATCCCACAAACCAAAAAATGCCAGCATAATGCCACCTCAGTGTATGATTGTAGACAGCCGGCGTTCCAGGAGCAGAGAGGTGTGACAGGCTTGTGATTCCCTCCTGTCCTGCTCACGTGATGAACAGTGAAATTGCCTCCCATCCTGTGGGAATCCTGTGACCTAAAGGATTCCTGAAAAATGTCAGCCTCTACTCCGTAGCCTCCATAACTTCATGTATAGTTACATTCTTGAGGAGTCAGTCAGTCACTTATCTCATTTTCACACAACTAAAAACCCAGCTTTCCTGGAACTGTCAGTCTGTTACCTTTATAATCAAAGTTAGTCTTTCATGCATCCATCTTTATCCTCCTGAGACCCTGTGTCCTCATATAAGGACAATACATTTTGGGGTTACTTGACCTGGGATACTTCCTTCTGCTTAACTTGTGCCATGTAGTGGCAGTAAGAGTACAATACTCTAAAACTAGACGGACTGTTTATTTTTGATTAATAATGTTTGTAGTTTAGTGTGCCATACAAATTTGACCGATTTTAGTACTGTTGATTAGAAAGTACTTGTTTGCAAACACTGGAAAATTTGTATAGACTGTGAGTTCTGTTTCATTTCCTATCTAGCCTTTTTATAGTGACCCCCACAGTGCTGCTTTGTTTCATGAGATAAAAACAGATATTGATTTTGTAACTGTGGAAGATGCACAAAGACTGAGATATGTGTTTACATATCAAACATATAAATAAACCAGTTATCTGTAGAAATGCCTCTGTGCATGCAAGACCGGAAGATGCTATGCAAAGTAATTGTGTCTTGTAATCTCCTGTGGGATGGGCCAAATGATTTGGCATGACACAGACATAAACAAAATAATGAATAAATGTTTGGCACTTTTCAAGCGGGGAGCACAAAGTGCTTTCCATCGACAGCATAAAAAGAAACAAATACAGACAAAATTTAAAGAGCAGCAAAATGAAAGCACACAGTTAAAAGACATAAATAAATAAAATAAGTCATCCAACAACTGAAACTGTTAAAATAACCCTAAAATCAGGTGTTTTCACAACAGAGCTGGAAGAGTTGGTGTCAGGCACCGAGGCAAGTCTGTAAACCCTTTGAAGGACAGGATTTAACAGGACAGTTCGGATCTTCAGACAGTATATTACATAGAGTAGATGTCAGTCAGCACGCCCTCAGTTTGGAGAAGCAGGTGTGAGTCTGATATGGAAGCTCAGCAATGTGCTGCTGTGGAGAGGTCAGCAACAAAATGTCCCACCTAACTTAATAAATAAATATCAGTTTAAGTGTACACTATATTGAGATTATTTTCACTACTTAACCTCTCCATCAGACAGCCCAAGCCAACAGGGAAGCCATCAACAGCCTCAGTTCCCCAACTATGCTCTCGTCAAAGCCACCAGACTCTGATCACTTTGATCAGCTAGTTTGTGTTATTGTGTGACTTTGGTGAATCTGAACCAACCCCTCTAAACGCCAAAGACACACAATAACACAAAGTAAATAACTGGCCGAGGCAGCAGTAGACCAGCAGCTCCTGTGATCAGCTGTGTTAAATCACTGTTTTTCTCAGTGGAGTCTGGCTTTGATGAGAGCGATATAACAGCTTCATTTTCCCTCTTGAAATCACTGACAGCAAGGAAAAGCGGTGAAAATATATTTTAAATATTGCATACACTTAAACTGATACTGATTTTTTTTAGGTGGCTAAATTTGTTTTGTTGCTGACCCCTCCACAGCAGCGCATTGCTTAGCTTCCATGTTAGACACTTAGCCTGCTTTTTGAATCATGGGGCGTGCAGACTAGGGCTGCAACTAACGATTATTTTCATTGTCGACTAATCTGTCGATTATTTCTTCGATTAGTCGACTAATCATTTTATCAAAAAATGTGTTAAAATGTTGAAAAATGTCGGTCTGTCTCTCCCAAACCCCAAAATGATGTCATCTAATGTCTTGTTTCGTACTCACGCCAAAGGGTTTTAGTTCACTCAAACGGACTCAAACCGATTAATCAACTACTGAAATAGTCACCGATTATTTTAATAGTCGATTAGTCCTAGCCAAATGCCGACTTACGTCTACTGTATGTAATACACTGTCTCACCTTATACAACCCCACTGCAAAAAAAAAAAATCTGAACTGTCTCTTTAAAAACAGAAGCATAGTAGAGTTAAAGTGGCACACAAAGAAAATACTCAAACAAAGTACAAGAAGTAAAACTAGAGCACCTGTAGGAAGTGATACGAAGATGTAAACTCCACAAACACAAGGAGAAAAGGTCAGCTCTTCCTGATTTGTTTTACAGCTGCACAGAAATTATATTGACTCAAAATTAGAGAGAGATTGAATCATTCAATTATTCATGTGGAGTTATTGAGTCCTCTGTGAGCTTCCTCTCAAACTCCAGTGACCTCCTGAGGTTTGTGTGCTCCCGATCAGACTCGCTGTGACTCGGGCTGATTGTCGGAGCAGCTGTATCACAGCCCAGTGGCCTGTTTACACAGAGCTGCTTTAATAAAGAGCTCTGGCTTCTGTGTGTGACCTTCCTCATTAGAGATGCACACACACACACACACCAACAGTGTGTTTGTGGGCTATTAGTGTGGTTTTTCTTTCTTTACAGAGAGTTGCATTATGGTCTCCGGGGTCTGACCCTGGCTGTGATGACTTCACACACACACACTGTTAGTTTGGGTTGATGTGTTTACCTCTCAGTGTAAACACTCGAGCAGGATGCAGGCTGGAGCTTAACAAGGAGTGTGTGTGAGAAATGAAAAGTGTGTGAGTGTATCTGTGTGTGCAGGTAGACAAAATGCTGCCGTGTTTACGTTGTGTGCTTTGTTGAGGGGAGCAATTAAAAAGTCTGAAGAGTGAGGCAGTGGGTGAGGGCTGGCGTCTCAAAGCCCAGCGCTGTTAAGACGGGGAAAAGCATTTAGGGGAGGCGAGCTCTGTTTTATGTGGCTTTTGGTTCATGTCAAAGAGACCTGGCTAATTAACACAGCTCTGTGTACACTGTGTCCGAGCAGCTCTGCTTATAGAGTCAGCTTCACATTTTCCTACTTAAATCAGTCTGGATGGATCAAGAGTTGCAGATGGAGCCGCAACAGATGTGACGCTGTCTGTGCGAGTGTGAGGGAGTTAAGACTTTTTTAATCCGCCGTGTCTTTTATTAGTTTTCTGGCTACAGAGAAGAAACGCCACTTCAGCATCACAAACACACTAAACTCTGCTTATAACCAGACTCACTGTGTTTTCAAAGCATCTCAGAGTCGACGTTTTTTGTCCTGGCCAGCTTGAAACTCTTGGCATGATGCATGCTTGTTTCCGAAATGATTTTATCGTCTTTTTATAGGCATGAAAGTAATGCTATCTGCTCCGGGGTTTAGGAGAGCTCAGATTTGTCCCAGCAGTTCCCAGCAGATGGCGAATGATAGGAGGAATGAACACACAGTCTGGGAGACGTGTGAATACGGAAAACAGAACTTTTTGACTGCAGTGGTGTCACTCATTATAAAAAACTGTAACCACTCTGCATAGAAATTAAGTTTATTTGGATCCACATCAGTACCTCCTACTGTAGTTCCTCTAATTTATGCTTCACGGGAAAAGGAAAAAAGGAAATAAAACAGTGAAAGGAGCAAAAGCTTTCTCACAGCACTGACTGTCTTTACTGCACCTTGAATGATTATTGATTTACAGGAATACCTCAGCTCCTAAATTGTATTTATCCTTATTAATTTATAATTTATACATTACAGTACTTGAGCTCCTTCTCAAATAAACAAAAGAAAAATGAAAGTGTCAGTCTTTTCAACAGCGACTGTACGTCCCTCCCACCTCACGATCCCAACTTCTCCAATAACAAAAACAAGCAAAACTATAAAAGATATGACAGTAATTTAAATACTTAAACACATTCACAGACATTCTTTCTAACATACATAGAATTACCATAATAAATGATAAAGAGGAGTAAAGTAAAAGAAGTAACTAAAATGCTGCAGTGATGCAGGCGCTGCACCGGACCATCGTGGTGAAGAGGGAGCTCAATCAGAAGGCAAAGCTTTGGATCTACTGGTCCATGTACGTCCCAGCTCTCACCTATGGTCATGAGCTCTGGGTAGTGACCGGAAGAATGAGGTTGTGGATACAAGCGGCCGAAATGAGTTTCCTCCTTGGGGTGTCTGGGCTCAGCCTTAGAGATAGGGTGAGGAGCTCAGACATCCAGAGGGAGCTCGGAGTAGAGCCGCTGCTCCTTCATGTCAAAAGGGGTCAGTTGAGGTGGTTTGGGCATCGAATCAGTATCTTCCTGGGCGCCTCCTGTTTGAGGTGTTGGTAGGAGGCCCCGGGGCAGACCCAGAACACACTGGAGGGATTATATATCTCATCTCGCCTGGGAACACCTCGGGGTCCCTCAGGAGGAGCTGGAAAGTGTTGCTGGGGAGAGGGACGTCTCTTGGCCTGCTGCTCCTGCAACCCGGCTTCGGATAAACAGATGAAAATGGATGGATGGCTTAAAAAAAATGAATTAACATTAGGGGAAAAATACTTAAAGGTTTGTTTTTTATTTATTTATTTATTTATTTTATCGATCCAGAAAAAAACTCTTAAGATTATAAAGCTCTTTTTCAAGAGTGTCCTGGACAAGACAGGCAGCAGGATACAGTTTCAGACAGGCAATCAGAGGTGGATAAGGCCCACCATGCTATTACTTGAGTCAGAGTACAGATACTCCTGGTCAAATATTTCTCCAATACAAGTGAAAGTTGCTCAAATTATTACTTGAGTTACAGTACTGGAGTACTTGCTTTTTTGCACTGATGTGCTCGTAGAGTGAAAAGCTTCTTGAATACTGTGCAAAGCGGATAGAGATACCCACACAAACACAAAGTGACAAAAGGACAAAAGGAAGAATCTTCATCTACATCTGCTGCTGTAGCCACCATAGTAACCGCTCTACCTATCTCTGCTGATAAGCTGAGCAATCTGAGTAGCACATGTGCGAGGTAGAGGTATGGGAACACCACTTGGACAAACTATGCAGAACTGTATGATTACAGTTTATGGACTTATGCATTTTAGAAAGAGGATAAGATCATCCATTGACTTCAAAGCAAATGTAACGAGTAACGAGAGCCGTCAAAGAAATGTAAAGGAGTCAAGTAATAAGTTTCCAACATCCTATTATCACATCATATCAAAATGTATTTTAAAGGCTGGTTTTAGTCAAGCTGACACAATAAATCCATTTTCTCTGATGTCATATAAACGTAGAGTTATACTGGATTTACCTTCTGTTAATATTCTTGTTCATACTGGACGAAATCCTCAGATCACTCCTTATAGTGTAAAAATATATTCCACAGTTTATCAGAGGTTAATTTGAGGCTTCAACCACCAGAGATTAAAATCTAATTTTCCAAAGTGTACTCTTTAAAGTACAAAATTCTCCCTTTTTCTTATTATTATCCCTCTGCTGCAACCCAACAAGGAAACACAAAAGGGAATTCTGCACTGAAAAGATGAGACTCAGACTGACCTGATGTGAACTTCAGATAAACTTCTGAATACATTTTAGCACAAAACCAGGGCTGTGGATTTTGTACTCCATTACTTTGATTAAAACTGAATTATTAAAGGATCTTTTAATGGTTAGAATGAGCAGGAGAAATGATTACAGCAAAAGCAAAGCCTTGAACTCTGCACCTTTTCTTTAATGCTCCAATTCTACACATATTCATTAAGGTACCAGTGATTTAAAGGATTGTGTGCACAATTTGGCTTCGTTTATTCGTCACAGATGAAGAGCAGTTTAATCTATCTCACAAAATCTGTATGTAATAGGTTATAGATTTGTGCTCCGTAGCTGACCCACTTTTATCCTGACATTAGAATAATATACTGAATGTGCCAAAGCTTCACCTGCAGTAAATTAAACTGATTTCATCTGAAGCATGTTCACATTTAATCTGTAGCGCTTTTTATCGAAGCTTCAAACTAGGGCTGCCCCCGACTACGAATATTCCTAGTCGACCAGTAGTCATCATTTAGGGCCGTCAGTCGACTAGTCTGTTTCTGATATGAATGTAATGATTATGTAATGATAAACTGATACATTGTGCATGCCACACACTGAGCGAGCCGCCTGTTAATGACGCTGTGGGCTAATGGGCATGTAGCTACTTCCATGTTTCAGATGATACGTCATGTTTGTAGTCGACCAATGAAGATGAGTTTACATATCACCTTGGGTTCGTCCTTCACCTTCTCAAAATGATCCCACACTTTGGATTTCCTGCCCGACATGTTATTAACTAGCCTGTGGAATAACCGCAGGTACCAGCCCTGGAAATGAACCTGACTCCTGTCTGACTGCTGAGCCTGGACACTTCCTGTGTCTGTCCTTTCAAATTAAAGTCACACATGGTCCAGTCAGATAGGTTTGGATTTATTTTGACAAGGTGCAGCTGTTAATAGAGTTTTTTTTCGGCGCCTAAGAGACCAATGAACCTTTCTGGTCGACCAATGTTTGGTTGACTGTTGGGGGGCAGCCCTACTTCAGACAGAAGAATGTTGATCCACTTGGTCACTTCCTGTTTTTGTCCATCACCTGACTGTATATTAAATCCATGCAGGAGTGTACTAAGTAAACTCTGAGTGTAATTCAACACAGTTTCACCTCAGATAAACTCATTATTTAATCTTGGTTGCGCCCTCAAGGACGACCCACTCCCCTACCTTCCTCCTCCTCCTCCTCCTCCTCCTCCTGCTCCCCTACCTTCCTCCTCCTCCTCCTCCTCCTCCTCCTGCACTTTCCTTCTGTCTCCACTGATTCACTCTGGCTGACCCTGAAATGCTTTGAACCAATCAGACTGCAGCTTCCAGTCGACTCTCGTGGGTTTGTGGTCCAGCAGAGCAGCGATAAGGTGCTTCAGACTTTAACAAGGCTTTGTTCTGATTCCACTAATGCACGTCTTTACCTTCAAACCTATCAGTTCTCTTAGCGTTAGAACTAATCCTTCTTGGGAGTGGAGTGAACTGCTCTGGCTGTAGATACTAATCTCACAAATTCACAGCCCATTCAAAGCAGCTGGCACTGATTAAAGGCGGGGTGGACCGCTGTCATCACAGTCAGCAGCTTGTATAACCTTCTTCCTGTGTCTTCCTTCACTTAAGAGTTCCTCCCAAGACGAAGCAAGTGGCGCTTTGAAACATCTGGAATATGTAAGCCCTCAACTCACCACCATGGTGCACGCTGTTCACTGTACTAATGAGTAGACCAGGAGGCTGAGCTGGAGGAGGTTCGGACTGAGGGGGAGAGTTGGTGTTATCCATTAATATCCATGAAGGCTGCAGCTAATGACTAGTTTTATTATCGATTCATCTGCCCATTATTTTCTCCATTAATCAACTAATGGTTTTGTCTTTAAAATGTCAGAAAGTCAAATTTGTGATTTCCTAGAGGCCAAGGAGACGTCTTCAGAGGGTTTGTTTTATCCAACCAATGATCCAAAAATCTGAAGCAGGTCACTGAAGTTTATTATTATTATTTTTGACAAAGAAAAGCTTGGAAGTGTTGCGTATAAAGCACGAAATAAGCAAGTATTCTCATTTTTTTTAAATTTTCTTTTGCAAAAGAATATCGACTAAAGCAGTAACTCAATTTCTTAAATAGTTACCGATTAAGTTATTAATTTTCTGGTCATCAACTATCGATTAATTGACTAATTGCTGCAGCTCTAATATCTATCCACCAATTCAGAATGAGTTTATATTTACAAAAAATTATAAAATTAATCAGTGTGAACATTAAATATCTTGTCTTTGTGCTGTCTTCAACTGAATATAGGTCAAAAAAAGATTTGCCAAATCATGTATTCTGTTTTCATTCATGTTTTACGCAGCGCCCCGACTTTTTAGAACTGGGGTTATATTTAATAACTTTCTGTTGTGTTTGATCAGAATGTACTGAACAATAATCTGAGTGAATCAGTGTGAACATTTGAGCAGGAGGAATTATCAGACCTGCTGTGAGTGTGACTCAGAGTCAAAGTATTATATATATATATATATATATATATTTAATCAGGTGGTGTTGCTGAGTAATTGAGACCTGACAAACAAAAGCACAGACATTATTTAATAGACTCCGAGTTTAAGAGGGATGAGACGCTCAATCTTTAAACTCCTCTGTAATTTATTCCATTTACAAGGTGCAAAGTAGAGACAGGCAGTTTGTCCAGGTTCAGTGTTCACCTGAGGAGGAACTAGAGTGAAGCAGACCTCAGATCTGCTCTGGTGAGAAGAGAAGTGATGGATTGGGGAGGCTTTTGTAGGAGACCTTTATGGTTCTTTTCTTGATAAATATCATTACAATGATCAACTGCATCAACTTGTTTTAAAAGTTCACTGTGTCAGATTTAGAGAGATTAGTGTTATATAACTTTAAGGATTGCAGATTGCAACCAGCTGAAACTTCTCCTGGTTAGAATTCCTTCAGTGTTCATTGTTCAGGAGGCTTTTACCAGGAGCCAAATCATCTGCAGAGGTCTCTTCCTCTCCAACACAAAGACACCAGGGGCCTCATGTACAAAGACTTGCGTGGATTTCCTACTGAAACATGGCATACGCTTAAATCTAGAAAATGTCGTACGCACAAAAACATCCAGATGTATGAATATGTGCATACGCATGAATCCAAGCATATTTCCTTTGTACATCCCAATCAACGTGGAATTGAGCGCACATGTTGGAGTCCACTCTCCCATTTAAATATGCAAATCATATTTAAATGGGCCCTGCACCTGAGATTCCCCTCTCTGCACGATCAGAAAACTAAAACAAAAGAATGAGTAAGACAGGAAAAAAGAAAAACTTCACAGAATGCGAATTGGAGACGCTACTCACTGAAGTGGAGGCACGCAAAAATGTACTTTTTGGCACGCTGTCCTCCGGCATCAATATTAAACGCGAGAGGAGTGAGTGGGAGAGTGTGTGTGATTCTTCCACCTGCTTATTTTTCTAATAACTTAAGATCCAGACGTTCAGGAGTTTTTTGCTGTGAGCGGAATTATACACAGAGGTCTCTTCGTCTCCAAAACAAACGGACCGGATTTAAATCAGTAAAAACACTGAATAAAACACTTTCACATTACAAATCAGTGTTTTTCTGGCGCTGCTCGTCATGGAGGGGCTGCTAACAACGGTGGGACACAAAAACCTCAATGTCCTTGTCTAGAGCCAGTGTTCGGTTTGTTATTATAATATGCATTTGTATATACTGTATAAAATGTAATTTGCTGTTTCTGGTATGTATTTTACGGAGATCATCCAGTGACAATCACGTGACCGGAGCATATGGATTTAAAGATGCGTCTTTATACATACAGCTAAGTCTGAAGAAGAGCATTAACTCGAAACGTAACTCGTGGATGTGCTAATAAACTGCCCTGCAGGGAGCTGAAGTGGGCAGACCTCTGTTCATGTTGTTTGCGACAGTGGTGACTCTACCAATCACATTGCATGACAAAATATGAAATACTTATAAGATCGGACAGTTTCAGTGTGGAGGCAGGGAGATGTTTTGTCAGCCTTCAGGAGCAGCTCAAGATTGCAGCATATGGTTTTGATGGCGATGAGTGCCGCCGTCTCCTGAGCGTGACAAGTAAATGTGATTATCACAGTTTAGAGATAATGAATACCTGAATGTACACACACTCGCAAACTGCACACTCCTCTGATTGACAGGCAGACTGAAGCGACAGAGTGCAGCGTAACTCCACAATGCAGGTTTCACTCACACACTCACACCCTCAGAGGCCTCACCTCTACAATGCCACATTCACCATTCAGGCGCAACATAACTGGAGCTGACATCAAGTCACGTCTAAAGGGCAGGAGGAGGGGCAGAGCCTTGACCAGTCTCTTTGACTCTCTGAGTGGTGTCTCACATTGGCTGTTGGACATGTTGGAGGCGGTGAAAGTTTGAGGGCGGCTGTGAGGTAGTCGAGTCGCTCTGTATATACTGTCTGAGGTGCAGCAGGTATGGCAGGGCGCTGAGGTGTGTGTGAGTGATGTGAGGAAGAACTTCAGATCATAAACTGTTGTAATATTTCTTCCTCTCTCTACATCGACAGGTACTGGAAGAGATCTCCTGCTACCCAGAGAACCACGAAGCTAAAGAACTCAGACGGATACTGACCCAGCCACATTTCATGGTGAGTCAAAACACACACACGACTCATGTCCGTTGTAGCTCTCAGACGGGTGCAGGAGGCCTCTGTACAAACAGACGTGAGCTCGACGAAGCGCGATTGAATCCGTGTGTCTCTGCTCGACAGCCTCTGCGGGCCTCAGCCTTATATTCTGCAACTTGTGAGGTTAGAAAGTGCTAAAAGAGAGCAACACAAGTGTGAGGCTTTTACAGCTTTATTTTCTGCAGCGTGGTGTCAGTTAGAGCGCTAAGTGGTTTCATCTTAACAAGGTCACAGTTTTTGTTTTTTATTTCGGTATATAATTAACATTTGGATACAACTCTGCTTCTGAAAACAACATTCAAGAGTAATTCTGCTGAAATAGACGTGCCTGAGTCTGAGCACTGAGCAGCAAGGGTTAATCCAGTCAAGAGAAAGTCACTATGGGCCTGTCAGCAGCCTCCCCTGCTAATCCTATCACATTAACGCGTCTGATGTCCGTCTCTGATCAGTGGCCTGCTCGATGATATCAGACAGACGGACCAACACAGAGGGGGAGGCAAGGGAGGGAGGAGACGTGAAACAGAAGGAGGGAAAAGTGTATCAAACTGCAGTGATAAGGAGCGAGAGGAGATCAGTGATGAAGATGAATGGAAGGAGAGGGTTCAGACTGCGAGGTGAGGAAGGAGGGGAGGTGTGGATGGAGGTCAGTAAGGCGTAGTCTGATGCGATGTGCTGTGTCGGGTCAGAGGCCCGGCTCCCTCATAGCGCTACGGGAGCGTAAACTGACGGAGGGAGGGAGGAAGAGAGGCACCGGCGAGTTCTGCATTCCGATGAGTTCAAGTGAGAGCGAAGTTCAGACGACACCACACCAGCGAGGAGTGAGAGTGAAGTGTTTAAAGGAATAGTGTTTGTTTCCTGTCCTCACTAGTTCTACATTTTGGGAATTATAATTATTAGCTTTCTTTCCATGAGTGAGACGAGAATATCAACATCACTCTCATGTCTGTGCTACAACAGTGTCCTCCTTTAAAGGTCCAGTGTGCAGGGTTTAGGGGCAGAAATGGAATGTGATATCCATAACTACACTTTCTGTAGTGTATAATCACCTGAGAAAGGGAATCATTGTGGGTTTTTTTACCGTAGAATGAACTGTTTATATCTACACGTGGTCCTTGTCCATGGTGTCCGCCGTGTTGTTTCTACAGTAGCCAAGAACGGACAAACCAAACACTGCCTCTAGATAGGTCCATTTGCATTTTTCAGCAGCCACTGTAGTTCTCCTGCACCAGGGATACTCAACTTGCTTTGCTCAGGGGACACTTTTGCAAACAAACAGGAGGTCAGGGGCCAGTCACAGCAGATCAACATAGTTCAGGTGTACACAGGGACATTTCTGAAGCCCTTTTTAAACAGGAGTTGTGCAAATTTGCAGGAGAGCCCAGTCAGTCTTTTTTCAGCATTGGCAGTATAAAAACAAAATCGGGGAGTGCAGCAAAATGCCGCCTACCTACTTTTGTTTATACAGAATGTGCCTTTTTCGGGGCAATGGGGGGCGTGAGCAAGTAACAAAACGTGTAGCTCAGCGTGTGACGTAAACAGTGACGTGGGAGGGAAGCCGCGGCTGGTCAGTCCTTCGGCGATTCTCTCGTAAGTCGGCCCGTTCTTCACCGTCCCCGTCATCTGACGGTTAATGGCCTCTTCGTTTGCGAGGACAAGGAGGGCGCGCAATTCCTTGTCTCCCCAGTTGCTCATCTTTACAGTGTCTGTCAGGTTTGTGTTTCCCTCTTGCTACTAGCTGCTCGCTAATTCCTGCTATCAGCTGTTTCCTGTTTATCCACCGCCAGTGACTCGCATGTGCGGCGTCATCAACAGCTCCTCCCACAAGTCATCAACAGCCCCTCCCGTGGCAGAAGGCCGCCTCAGTCTGTTTAAACCAAAGGGGTTTTGCCAATATGTCTACCCTACGAGGCGGAAAATTGGGCACCTCGGATCAACTCGCCAATCCAGCTCTGTGTGTCTAAACACTCGCAGCTTGCCGGCAAAACGGCCCAACATTCACCGAAACTGGCAGCGTAAAATGAGGACATTCAGGGCCTAGCTGACACCTCTGTCAGAGGGTCTGGAGGATCCTCCTCTTGCACTTTTTCTTGATGAACAAGCTCTATTTTGAGGGGTTTTATGCACTCCGGTGTTTTATTTACATTAAAAGTACAAAAAAGATCCCAATATGAATCAATTGATTTTAATGGTTGGGGGGTCTCACGGGCTAGATGCCACTAAATCCTACACAGTAGCCAGTCAGCTTGTAGTGAAGTCCGCTGGTCAAGTCAAAACGTTTTGTCATGTATGTTATTTCCTTTCTGTCGAGCTACACCCACAATCCATATCACCACACAGAAGGAAGTGTGCATGTACTCATGGACGAGACGCTCGTGACAGAGCTGTAAACATTACAGAGGTGTGACTTCAGCTATCTCAGTGGTGCTAGGTGAGCTAGTAATAAAAGCACTTCCTTCTGAGCAGTGACACAGTTGGTGGGTGTAGTTCGGTAGAAAGAAAATAGTTCCTACATGAAACTGCTCACAGCAAGTTCTGTGGATTACCTTTTGAAACCGGGTTATGATTTCTAGAAAGAGACATTGATGTTGAGTTGCTCAAATCTATTTCTGTGGCACTTTGAGCACCTCAAGCCAAGTGCCGTCTAGTTCCATTATACTGGAGAGAATAATGATAAGAATAAACTTTATTTATTGGGCACTTCTATACAAATAAAACAGCACAAAGTGCTCTATAAAAGGGAACTACATGCTCTGAGTGCTTCACCTGAAAATAGACAGAATGAATATAAAACAGACAAACAAGGCAATTCAGGAAATAAAAATATAAATACAAATAAATACAAAAAATAAAACTAAAAAATAGATGAAAATAGAGAACACAGAATGCAGCATAGCTCAAAGCACACATCTGTCACATCTAAGCTGTAACTGTAGAAAGGTGAGGTCCACCCAGAGTGCTGCGCCGACCTCCTGTTCCCCTCTTTAAGACGAATTATTTGAAAGCTCCTGCAGCAGTTTATGTCACTGTGTGACCTCAGTGTTTTCTGCCGTGACCTTTTCTGTCCTCGGCTACATTAACAACATCTGTGTGTTTCACTTTAACACCTCGATGTCAACAGGTATCTACAGGATGTTTGTGAAGTCCACAGTTGTTTTGAGTGCTGCAGGTTGTTTTTGAAAAGTTTTCTTTTCACAGAATTTGACCGGGGCATCAGATAATCTGAAAATCTCTCCTCTAAGGTTGCGTTCTCACACTCACTCAAGCACATCCACATGGCACGGAAGGATTAGTTAACCCCTTAACCCTGTCCTCATTAGGGCACAGTCACACACACACACACACACACAACCGTAACTTCCTCTGTGTCTCGGAACATGAAGTTTCTTTTATGTGATGTAGTTTGACATGGAAGTTAGAAACGCTGCCACTGCCTTCACGTCTCTGCCTCTCTGATCTGTGTGTGTTCGTGTTTGTGTGTGTGTGTGTGTGTGTGTGTGTGTGTGTGTGTGTGTGTGTGTGTGTGTGAGACGCTGAGGGAAGACAGTGACAGGTTCCCCCTTTGTTGAGGTTTGATTGCCGTCCTCTGAAGTTCAGACTGGTTTGTTAAAGTGCCACTCAGGGGCTTCTGCGGCTGTCGGAGGAGCAGAGAGGAACACTCTGTGGGTGTGAGGCACCAGCGGGCTCTGCAGCTTCACAACGCACGCTGCTCTAACTCAAACAGACACAGGGGCGACACACCAAAGGCACCTGAGGAAGAGGGGGAATACCTGAGACTACGGCAGAGTAGAGACGCAGACAGAGTCGTGATGTAAATCCCTCCTGCTCCTCTGTGGTCTGACCTGAGAATGAAGTCGAGCTCAACTGGTTCTCACTCTGTGTGTGGTTTGATTGCCATGAAATACTCTCCATGTCCCTCCTTGAGTGAGACAGTATATTTGGGGTTCAGGATCCCACTCACTTTGAGTCAAATGTAAAATCAGAACAAGCACTGAAGTGTTGAATTTACATATTTTGCTGAGGTGAATTTTGATGAGTTTTAAACTTTGAACCGATTTTGTTTTAGGGAACTATTTTTGTGGAGGCGCAGCAGCCAGCTGAAGCAGCCCTCACACCACTTGACCTTGAAATTTGCTTTGTCCGTCTGTTGTATTTCAGAGCAGAGAGCACAGGGTGCACAGGTGGGAGGTGGGTTCAGATGAGGCACTGAGCTGAGAATTGGGTTATTTCTGCATTTGTTGTATTGTTTTGAAAGGAAATTTTAAATGCACTCACCAGCCACTTTATTAGGTACACCTGTTCAACTGCTCCTTAAAGCAAATAGCTTATTATCCAAACAAGTGACAGCAACTCAATGCATTTAGTCATGTAGATATGATGAAGACGAGCTGCTGAAGTTCAAACTGAGCATTAGAATGATGAAGAAAGGTGATTTAAGTGACTTTGAGCGTGACATGGTTGTTGTTCTGAGTATTTACTGGGATTTTCAGCACAACCATCTCTAGGGTTTACAGAGGATGGTCCCAAAAAGAGAAAATATCCAGTGAGCCAAAATGCCTCGTTGATGCCAGAGGTCAGAGGAGAATGGCCAGACTGGTTCAAGATGATAGAAAGGCAACAGGAAGTCAAATAAGCACTGGTTCCAACCAAGGTGTGCAGAAGACCATCTCTGAAGCAACAACACCTTGTCCAACCTTGAAGCAGATGGGCTACAGCAGCAGAAGACCACACCAGGTGCCACTCCTGTCAGCTAACAACAGGAAACTGAGGCTACAATTCACACGGGTTTTCTCACCAAAACTGGACAATAGAAGATTGGAAAAACCACATTCAGATGGAAGCATGGATCCATCCTGCCTTGTATCAACGCTTCAGGCTGCTGCTGGTGGTGTAATGGTGTGGGGGAGATTTTCTTAGTACCAACTGAGCATGGTTTAAACACCACAGCCTACCTGAGTATTGTTGCTGAGCGTGTCCATCCCTTTATGACCACAGTGTACCCATCTTCTGATGGCTACTTCCAGCAGGATAACGCACCATGTCACAAAGCTCACATCATCTCAAACATGACAATGAGTTCACTGTACTCCAATGGCCTCCTCAGTCACCAGATCTCAGTCCAATAGAGCACCTTTGGGATGTGCTGGAACGGGAGATTCTCATCATGGATCACCTGTGTGATGTCATCATGTCAATATGGACCAAAGTCTCTGAGGAATGTTTCCAGCACCTTGTTGAATCTGTGACACCAAGAATTAAAAAGGAGGTCCAACCCAGTGCTAGCAAGGTGTTCCTAATAAAGTGGCTGGTGAATGTATATATTTTTATCTGTTGTACTGCTGCGGGCAGGGAGGAACAGCATTTTATTTTTTATGTATGTAAGTACTAAAGAAAATGACATGAGGAACACAAAGGCCCTGGACATATACACTGCGTAACTTAGCCAGAGGGAACTCAGATTCACTGAGTGCATTTTACTAACAAGAAACTCAATAGAAAATCTTACAGTAGCCTGAGGCTATACAACAATTGACCATAAACAGACCGCCAGACGCTGCTCTGGGTCAAAAGGATCCCAGCAAAATATTTGCAGGCAGGCGTTTATTCATCACGCCCCCGGTGTGTAAAGGCCTTTAATGCACTGACAGCATGAACAGCAGTTAAACAATCTGCATTTATTTATAGATTAATGAGTAGTTGTCACAGTGTCTGATATTGATAGTTGCTTTATACTGTATGAAAAGATTCTCCCTCAGTTCTTTAAATCCCTGCAGCCATCTGAAGCTAGTTACATATGTTGATGAATCTGCAGCCTCTGATTTGAGAAGTGCCACATCTGAGCACAGTGACATCACACACAACCATCCACTGTGTTTACCTACATTACATCACGTGCAAATATCGCCAGGCTGCGACAGAATTACGACTCACACCTTCACCTCTGAGCTGCAGCTGTAGGCACCCCGTCACTCTTTCTGCCGTGCTCATCCTCCTGTTTTTATCTCTGTATAAAGCCGTCCTCACGCTGACTCTGTGTTTGTGTCCACAGGCCTTGTTGCAGGCGCACGACGTGGTGGCCCACGAGGTTTACAGCGACGAGGCTCTGAGGGTCACCCCTCCGCCCACCTCACCCTACCTGAACGGGGACTCCCCAGAGAGCGCCAACGGAGACATGGACCTGGAGAACGTCACCAGGGTGCGCCTGGTCCAGTTCCAGAAGAACACAGATGAGCCAATGGTAACGCAGCATGACAGATGCACTGCACTCACTCACACATGCTCACTGAGATGGTGCCTTTTGTTAAGACTGTGTGCTCTGTATCATCACGCAGGGCATCACGCTGAAGATGAACGAGTCAAACCACTGCATCGTTGCGAGGATAATGCATGGAGGGATGATCCACAGACAAGGTACGCTCTTACAACTGGCAATAAACAGATAGTTGGGATCTTTTGAAGTGGGGTTGGCTGAGGTTCTTATCCATGGTCGGTATATTACCTGCAGTAGATGGAGGTTGGCAGGTCACCAGTTTGGAGAAGCAGGCTGTAGCAGTGTGCTGCTGTGGAGGGGGCAGATCTAAAATGTATTTTAGCCACCTAAAAAGATCAGCATCAGTTTAAGTGTACACTATATTTAGAATATTTTCACAACTTTACCTTCCCGTCAGACCACAGTTTCCGACATGAGTCTGAGGTCGTCACATCGCTCTCTTCACAGCCAGACTCCAGTGAGAAAAACAGTGATTTAAGCTCACTGAACACAGGAGCTGCTGGTCTACTGCTGCCTCAATTAGTCAGTTTGTTTGGGCTAAAATACGTTCTCTTGCTGACCCCTCCACAGCAGTATATTGCTTAGCTTCTGTGTCAGACTCCAGCCTACTTCTCCAAACTGGGGGCTTGTTGACTTACATCTACTGTATCTGATACAGTGACTATGGATAAATACCTCAGACTATCTTCTTTAAAAAATCTGAAATATCCCTTTAATGCCGACACATTGATAAAGGGTGTTATATTATAAATGGCTGCCTACAGGCTGTGTGACTCTATGAGAGGCATGCCTTGTAAATATTTGTAAAATAGTCAAATTTGCTGCTACAGACGAACAGCAGCGTGCGGTAAGTAGTATTTATTAAACACAGGCTGTTGTGATACCTGAAAGAATCAGTTTGACTATTTCATGTCTGGTGATTGACTTCTAATTCACACTGACAGCATCACAGAGTGTCTGTGTGTCCTTAAGAAGAGTCAAAATGTTTTAAGTTAAATTTTTATAAGTAGCAGGCCTTAAAAGTCATTAAATAGTTGTGAATTTATAGGTCATCTAATTTCAGTTCTCCATATTTCAATTTCTTTTTGTCCAAATTTCAGCTGCGACGATTAATCGATTAGTTGTCAGCTATTAAATTAATCACCTTGGGGCGTCGTGGCTTAGTGGTGGCTCGGTCCTTGCCGCAGCAGCCACAGGTTCGCCTCCAGCCTGCAGCCCTTTGCTGCATGTCACGTCCTCTCTCTCTCACCCATTTCACGCCAAGTCTGTTCTATCATTAAAGGCCTGAAAAGCCCCCCAAAAAATCTTTAAATTAATCGCCAGCAAATCTGATAACTGATTAATGGATTTGAGTAATTTTGTAAGACAAAAAAATCAAAATTCTCTGATTCCAGTTTCTTAAACGTGAATGTGAATTTCTGGTTTCTTTCCTTGTTTATAATAATAATAATAATAATAATAATAATGCATTTTATTTGTAAGCGCTTTTAACAAATGCTCAGAGACACTACAGTTTTTTAAAAATCATAAAATAGAGCTTAGTCAGAATAAAACTCTAATTTAAAAAGGTGAGTTTTGAGCATGGTCTTGAATGTTGGGAGGTGTGGGATGGGTTTGGGGAGTGAGTTCCAGAGGGAGGGGGCAGCGATGGAGAAGGCCCTGTCCCCCCAGGTTCGGTGCTTGGTCCATGTAGGTAGTGAGAAGAGATTTCCTTCAGATGAGCGGAGGTCGCGGGAGGGGGTGTGGTGGTGGAGTAGGTGTGTGAGTTAGGAGGGGCCTGGTTGTTGAGTGCTTTCTGTATGTGAGGAGGAGGATTTTGAACTGTGTGTGATGGGGAGCCAGTGTAGGTTTTGGAGGACGGGGGTGATGTGGTCTCGGGAGCAGGTGTGGGTGAGCATTATGATTTTTAGATTGTGGACAAATCAAGATGTTACAGGAGGTCATCTTGGGCTTTGGGAAACACTGGACATTTTTCACAGTTTTCTGACATTTTATAGACCAAACAACTCATCAACTAATGGAGTAATAAGTAACCAACAGATATATCTGCTATGAAAATTATGGTTAGTTGCAGCCTTAGTTAAAATGAGTCAAGCTCTCCTGTGTCAAAGTCCTTATTTCTGATGTTACAAATCTTTAAACCTACCGCTGAACCTCAGACTGTCTTTCTACCTGTTGGCAAAAAGCAGATTAACCTAACTCACACTTATAACCATATTCCTACAGATAGATAATTACTTTAATTCTTAACCTGTGCTCAAATAAGAAAAATATAACTTATCCAAAAATTTAATGTGGTTAAAAATATCTTTCAGAAAGGCCTTCATATGCATTAAAGTTAAGTGTCAGATACCTGCAGACACCCTGTTTCATGGTGCTTATAATTTCATTTCATTTAAACAAAAAAAAAAAAAACAGGGTTTTAGTTAAAATAAAACTTAAAATATCGTGTTATTGTCAGGGTGAATCTACAGGAAGCACAAACTCCTCCATCTTCACTTAAACAGGAGACCAGAGAAGTACAGGTTGCTAAGTGTGAGCACATGCATCCCCAGACACTCCAACAGCTGCTTTATCTGCTCTTTTGGTTGAAGGCAACACTTGCTGTGTTTCGTTGTGACGGCAACATACTGTTAATTAATCCCCAGTTGATTTATCATGAGGTAATTAGAAAATCACCTCGATTACAGAGGATGCTTTTCTCTGCTTTGGGGAGAAAAAAAGAGAAAGTAATGAAATATAACGAGGCTGTTTAATGAGGACGAAGGTCTGATTCCACGTATGTGTTTCTCCTCCTTCCTCTTGTTTCTTTTCAGGAACGTTGCACGTAGGAGACGAGATCAGGGAGATCAACAGCATCAGTGTGGCCAACCAGACTGTTGAGCAGCTGCAGAAGATGCTGGTGAGTGTGTGTGTTCATATGTTTATGACTAAGTCTGTTAGCACATGCTCAGTGTATCTCTACATTACTGTGTTAATCGGCTAAATGTCACATGCTTAAAGGGATAGTCCAGATTTTACATACAGTAGATGTCTGACGGCACGCCCCCAGTTTGGAGAAGCAGAGAAGCTTTACCCTGATGTCAGACATGATATTCAGTGGAGGAAAAAACGCTGTTATATCGCTGTCTTTATAACCAGACTCCATTGAGAAAAACAGTGATTTAATAAAGCTGAACACAGGAGCTGCTGGTCGACTGCTGCCTCTATCAGTTCGTTCATTTGTGTTATTTTGTGACTTTGATGTTTACAATAGTTAGTTCGGATTCACCGAACACAATAACACAAACTAAGTGAGGGTGCTTTCTGTTTGGTTCGGTTCAATCAAACTCAAATTCATTTGCCCCCTCAGTGTGGTTCATTTGGGCAGGTGTGAACACAGCGATCACACTCAGGTGTGCACCAAAACAACCGGACCGAGACCTTCTTGAAGAGGTGGTCTCAGTCCAGTTACAAAGGAACTCTGGTGCGGTTGGCTTGTGGTGAGAAGGTGTTCCGACCTGGATGTGAAGCAACTGCAGTCACATGACACATTGTTTGGGTTAAACATGAGCATGTTCCAGTCCTGGAGGATTATTAATGTGCACCTCCTCCTGTACTGCCTTAATATGCACATTCAGCACATCCAATGCATCAAAACATTGTTTTCTAGTTGGAGCCGCGCCTCGTTTTCAAACTGTATGGTTTGACTAAAATGAACAATGACAGCAATATAGTCCACGATGAGCAGCGCTAAAATCAACCTGCGTAGTTGTCCCTCCATTGTGACATTAGAAAGTGTCACATTTATCTTGCAAGTGTACTCTTCTTCAACGTTTGCTTTACTTCCTGGATTTTTCCCACATGGAAATTCTGACCAATCAAGAGCAGCTTTCTCACACAAGGCATTTGATCTGGTCCTCTTGTAAATGCTGCCGTGAGAACACGAACCAACTCTAGGCAATTATACAACTTTGGAACAACATGAGTCCCTGATTCAGACCAAAGGAGACCACTCTAGGGCTGACAGCAGCCTAACTGATCGAAGCAGCTTCTGTATTCAGCGAGCTATAATTAGTGTTTTTGTCAATGGAGTCTGGCTTTGATGACAGTATAGATGGGAACTGCAGCATTAATGGCTTCCCCCATCGAAACAGGCTGTCTGACAGAAAGGTAAAGCAGTGAAAATACTCTCAATATAGCAAACACTTAAACTGATGTTGATTTTTTTTTTAGGTGAAACTGTTTTTTAGCTAGCAAAGATATGTTTTGTTGCTGACCCTCGTTAACAGCAGCACATAGCTTAGCTTCTGTGTTTACACTGACTCATACCTACATACAGTCCCACCTCAAAAAATCAGAACTGTCTCTCTAAAAAGATAAGACAAAACTCACAGTATCTGTGTGTGTGTGTGTGTGTGTGTGTGTGTGTGTGTGTGTGTGTGTGTGTGTGTGTGTGTCCACAGAGGGAGATGCGAGGCAGCATCACCTTCAAAATAGTGCCAAGTTACCGGACGCAGGGCTCCTCGTGTGAGGTAACATCTCCTCTTCCTCCTCCTCTTTACTGCTGATTGTGAAGCTCCTGATCTGGTTACTAACTGCTCGCCTGGTTACTGAGTGTGTGTGTGTGTGTGTGTGTGTAACCAACATATGTAGTGTGTATGGGGTGTGCTGTGGTTGTGTGTGTGTATGTGTGTGTGTGTTTTGCTGTGTTTTGCTGGGGCTCTGATATTCAGCACACCAATTTCACAACCAAGATACCGGAACCACCCCCTCCCCTCTCCTCCCTCCGCCTCCTCTGGTCCAGGAATGAGCCACACCTCTCTGTGTGATCCCGTCCTGTATACACACTCACACACTACAGGGGTGGACACAATAACAGAAACACCTCACAGGTCAATATCAGTTAATCCAATTAAACCTTTTCTGTGTTACAAACCAATAAGACAGAACACGTGTAGACTGTAAAGACAGCAAAGACAAATAAAGTTAAACAAATTGAGACCAGTGCGCACGAGACAATAAAACAAAAATGTAATAATAGATGTGTAAGCTGTAATAACAGTAATCTCTATACACGGATGACTTTAGGCAGCTGGAGAAGATTTTGTTATTGGAAGCATCCTGCTTTAAGTTTGTAGTCCAAGTAGTCTCGACAGATCACGTCTGTACGCCAGGTAAACCGTCTGTGTGGAGAGGCAGATGATTGGCTGAAATTTCTATTAGTTTTTTAAATGTATCTGCATTCCTGTACAGATGTTTGTTTCTAGAGATTAGCCAAAATCACTAGCACACAGAAGAGGATGTCGTGGCTCAAGTATCTGCCGGCTGCACCGGATCTCCCAAAATATTGGCCATCGTCTTGGCCAAAAAATCTCCATCCATTCATCATGCTGAATTGGCCAAAAAGAAAAGCCGGCTAGGGTGACAGACGCTCACCGATGGCCTAATGCGGACCGTCGCCTTGCTGTGTCAGTGCCTAAAAGCTGGTGGAGTTACAGTAATAGTAGTACAACAGAATAGAGCAAAATAATCATATCTAAAATATAAAAATATTGCACACAAAGGATTAGAATGAGGAGCTGTAGACTTGATTGTAGAAAACAAGTGTCACACTCCGGCTCCATGTGCATTTATTTTATTTTGATGACGCTGAATTTCGTTGAAGACAAAGGCCAAAATGCAGTGTGACACTTGCTTTCTACAATCAAAATAATCATGTTGCCATTTTTTCGACAGACATTGCAATGTGAGTCACAAATTTAGCAGGAATTTAATTTTTGCATTTTGTTTTTACTGAAGAAAAAAAATATAAAAATGATGCTGATTTAATTTTTGCAGCGATCTGTACGAAAACACATGTTCTCTAAAATCTGGAAATTATTTGTAAACTGAGACGTCTCTTAAGCACCACAAAGCTTCATTTATAATAGTTTGTTGTGGCACATTTTATCCGCAGCTCCAGCAGTTTGTGCACTGCTCTCCTCGGTTTATTACGACTTCGATAATACTTTGATTAATTGTGCAGCCCTAAAACAGAGTAAAATAAAAATTGGAAAAAGAGAAGTGTACTAAAAAGATAAAACAGCAATAAAATGATGACAATAAAATAGATTTCACAACTATAATAATAATTTTAAAATAGTTAAAGTAAAGCTGGACTAAATACTAGATAAAATATATTAAAAAGATGAAACAAAGACAAAATCGACGAGTGATAAAAACAAGATTTATAACAGAATATCTCTACAATTAGTAGAAGTCTGTTAAAGCTCATAACTTTTGTTAAAACTGACGCACACGGAGCAGATTAATTTGATAAAGCAAAATAAACTCATAAATGATGAAGACATGCAGAATATGAAAGACACAAAACAACCATCAACCGATTTTACAGCGAACACCTTCACTGTTTGGGTTTAGTCTCGCGGCTCTCATCAACTGCGCTCCAGCAGCAAACACACTCTTCCTGCCCGGCACAAGCTGAGAGACAAAGTCAGACACTAAGTAATGATTTATATAAAATAGAATTATTTGTATTTATACAGCACCTTTAAAGCAAAGAGCACTCCAGCTGAGGGAAAGTCCAAAAACCAGATACCGAGTTCTAAAAGCAGCAAAAAAAAAGCAGAAACAATCAGTCACAAAAACAATGTCAGCAAACCAAGACTAGATGGCAGGAGATCTGTGAATCAAAGCTTCACTGCCCCGTGTCGTGGACTCTGGAGCAGCTGAAAGGGTTAAACCAGCCGATCCGAGAGGTCTTTGTGGACAGAAGGGAATTCACTAATGTAATCTGGCACCTGGCCACGTTGAGCCTCGTATGTAATTACTTACATTATTTTAAAAAAGACATTTGGGAAGCAGAGCTAAGAGTCTAAAAGCAGGATGACAGGGTTATTGTGGTTTTCCTTATTTGGGTTAAAACTCAGTGACAGCTGAGGTCAGCTGCTGCTGCACAACACGACTTTTATTTTGGAGAGTCGTACACGCAAACCACAGCAACTGCAGTTTTTAGCTGAAGACAGAGAAAAGACGACTGAATATAACTCCATAGATTACCAGATTGATCGTCAGAATAATTTATGAATTATCAGTTTATACACAAAGGTGATTTGTCACTTCATTTGTCATTTATTGTTTTGTTGAAAAGCTCTCTGTGGTCATGATTTCCGCTTATAAAACTTCACATTTCAGTTTCCATCTCAGCTTCTTTCCCTTGAGTTAAAACTATATTATTATTATATTTGAGCTCATCTCTTAAATCATTTCATAAAACCATTTATTACATTTAAATGTCTGCCCTGTAGGTTGTGCAGCACACACTGGCTGCTCTGTGGGATGCTCAGTCCCTGAGCTGTGGCAGTGTGTGTTAGCGATGACCTCATGGTCTCTCAGACGAGTATCTAATGTTAGTCTGCCGCCCCCCTGTGGTGCTGTAAGGACGTGCAGGCTGGAGGGCAGCTGATGATGATGTCTCCCATGTGTTGTTGACGCATTTCATTACGTCAACGCTGTGGTGGGTCTCTATTGTGCTGTACAGATTCACCCTCTCATCGCCTCCGGTCGCTGTCCACAAATGTGTGACTGTATGTGTGTGTGAGATGTGTGTGTGTGTGTGTGTGTGTGTGTGTGGTGGCTGTGCGCTGCTGACCTGTGTGTCTTATTTCAGAAAGAGTCCCCCACCACCTCCAGGCAGTCCCCTGCCAATGGCCACTCCAGCATTAACAGTTCTATCTTGGTAAGGACCCCCCCACCCCCAGAAACCCCCCTCAGGCAGACCCACAGTCATTTCTCTCTCCTCTCCCCGGTGCGTCTCATCTGTCACGTTCATGTGTCGTGGTATTTTTACATGTCCGTGTCTCTCCGACAGTTTTACAATGGCTCGTGTTTATTTTGTGATTGTCCCAGTAGCAGTAGACGTAGCAGTAGGCGGGTCGCAGCGTACTCTCCCTGCTCATGTTCATGTTTGAGCCAAAGGCCCCCGTGTCCGATATCTCAGTTAACAAATTGGTGTGCCTCATAACGCCTGCTGCGTGCTGTGCCTCACTGCTGACACAACACACCGGGCCTCCTGTGGTCACGGTGGCACAGGGGACACACTCCGGGCTCCCGCCGTGCATTACACTAAAAACCTAATCAGGTTGTGCAGCTCCTTTGTTTCTGTGCCAAGGCTCCAGACAGACACTGTGGTGGTGCTGATGCTGCAGCTGCTTTGCTTGCTCTCTGCTTGCTTGGTTGCTCCACGGCCAGATCTGCTTTAACAGATGAGAATTACTCTGTTCTCTCCTCCTCTCTCTCTTGAGCAGTAGCTAGATCGCAGATGAATGCATGCATGGTTTAAAGTTCTCTAAATGATATCTGAATGTTGTTGTTTTATTTTTGTTTAACCATGTTTCTCTGTCGTCGATGCTTCACTCCCACAGGACCTGCCGTCCACCATTCAGCCCAAAGGTCGACAGGTGAATAACAGTCACTCACTCACCTGTACTCACTAGCTCCTTACACAACGCTTGCATCCCTTCCCTTTATACACAAGTGTGTGTCTCGACTTCCCCTCTTTGTTCTGCTTCACAAAACTCATCAGTGTAATTTGGATTAATTCATCAGATAGCTGTTTGTTTAGTCTGGCTGTGCGGCCAACGTCTGACCTCTTTTTAAACTGTTAAAAAAAAGATTTTGAATTCTGGGTCTGCACCAAATTTTTATACTTTATCCCAAAATGGTCTGCAGCTGTTGAGCTGTTAGCAGACCAAAGAGAGGAGCAGACAGAATGCATCTGGATTCAAATTAAACTTTGTTATGAGGGTGTTTTGGGAAATTAGATTTTATTGATTTAGAGAACATAATGCTTCCTTCAAATGCACGAGGAGAACAGTCAGAGCGGCATTAATGCAGATGCATCGGTCTGTCTGTGAACATCCAGCTGGTGAAGGAAGACGAGAGATCTCAGACCAGTTGTGTCACTGACAACACACACACACACACATCTGTGTGATCCTTCTCTCCTCACCTGTACGCTTTAACAAACACATCTCCACAGACAAAACAGAAATCACACTGCAGTGGTCACTTGATGTTGGACATCTACAGAGTGCATGAAGATGTCCCGCACCAGTTCTGTGATTAGTTACTTGGTCCTAGAGGTCTTCATAGGTCTTCATATTTTAGACCCAGTGTGAAACAGACCTGCAAATTTTCAAAAACAGAGACCTGATCCTGAACGGATCCGAGCAGAGTTAGAACCAGTCTGATATAGAACCATGGATAATGAGACCTGATCCAAAACACAAGTCTGACATACTGTGTGATCAGAGTTTATGGGACATATACTTGGGTAGGACTTCCCAGCTCCACCCTCTCGTCCAAAAATGGTCATTTCTATCTCCAAAAAACCAAGATGGCGACAGCTGAAATGCCGAACTTAAGGCTTCAGATCGGTAGTTTACATACCAATGGGTGACATTACAGTGGCTACGTTCACTTCTTTGGTACAGTCTATCACAAATACTCACATTTTAGCAGCTGGTAGCAGAGGATGTTTAACTTTAGAAGTGTAGCAATAATTTGATTACCACCGCGGGAGATTTAAAACATAGTTGTTAGCAGTTAGCAGCTAACTCAAAAAAGAAGAACGCCGGCTGTAAATGAGACGATGACGAGCTAAAAATAGATCTTTATAATAAAAACTAAGATGAAATCTGTGTTTCGTTTTCGTTGACGAGTCGAGATGAGGCGAGACAACAATGTTCATGGTGGACTATTGGACATTGAAACCCGAGAATGGCCGTGCTTGTAATTACCCTCGAATGCTGCATGAGCAACAGGCTGGTGAACTCCAGCAAATAGTCGGTGCCAGGATGTTTGGCTAGCCAGCAGTGTCAGCCATTGGTGCGAGTTGTGAGCTGTAAATCAGCAGTTGATAATCAGCTGTGGATGCTCCACCATCTTGTCCAAATATGGTCACTTTTACCCCCAAAAAACCAAGATGGCGACAGCTGAGATGCCAAACTTGAAGCTTCAAATTGCTAGTTTACATACGAGTGGGTGACGTCAGCGGTGACTACGTGCACTTTCTTTTTACAGTCTATTGCAAATACTTGGCAGCTGTTATCAGAGGATGTTTGGCTTTAAAAGTGTAGCAATAATTTGATTATAAAAATAGTTGATGATTAATTTTTTAACATATATTCAGGTATTAGATTTACTGCGATAGAACCTGACCCTATTATAACTGATTTGTTCCCAGTCAGACTCATTTCTCAAGTCAGGTCTCTGCTACTATAAACTCAGAGCACCTATGAAGACCTCTACTCAGTTTTCTTTCACTGGCGTTAAGCTAATACACTAAATCAATATAAGTGACCAATTTAGTGTCATCAGCCCGACAGTGCAGCACTTCACTCCCTTCACTTCTATCTGTATGTGTGGTAATAATGGCACAGGCATTGTAGAGCCCTGCAGAGATCCAGAGATCACCCTAAACACTGATCCCGCATCAGACATGAACTCATGAGCAACCTCAAGCCAACTGAAAGTGTGTCCTCATAACAATCCTCCATAACTGTCACCTCACCCCATCTCAGTGTCTTTATGTGTCAGTAATCCAACATGACTCACCCCAACATCACACCATCTCTTTTAACGTGGCATCAAAGGATCTTGTGACGGATGCTGCCAGCAGGGGGCGGTAGAGTCCACAACAGACCACCTGACACCACAGAGCTTGATCTCAGCACCATTAAAGTGACTCAGAGTTTATAATCTGTCTGACGGGAGGCAAATATTTAGAAAGTGTTACGAGGGTAAGACTGCGCTCTGTCGCTCCTAAAGAGGAGTTGTACCTCCTTGTCCCGTCTCACCACCATCATCAACCCCCCCCCAACCTTTGTCCTCTCCACCAACCCTGGCCGCCATGCTGCTGTTTAGACAATGCATAGCCGTTTTGCTGCATGATGTGTGTGATGCTTTCAAATCCTAGATTGTATCCAGACCTCCAATCAAGGACAAAATGTCTGTGAAGGTAAGAGACAGCCTCTCCCACCCCCCTAAAAAAGAAACCAAAAAACCCCTCTACACTTTAGTCCCGACACTTGAACCAGCTGACTCTCACACAGCCTGTAAATCAGCGACAAACGGCTGTGTGGTTAAAAATGGAATAAAGCAGGATAATGACTGTTGTTTTGAACTAATGGACACATAAACAATGCCTGTGCCGAAATTACCAGCGTGTTGAGAGGCTCATTAAAAGCCCAGCAGTGTCTGGGTTTATCTCACTGGAGGAAGCTCTTCCTTGGAAACACGTTTCCAACCTGGCAACCAAAACACCACCCTCCCACCCCCGCCAAGAGGCCACTGCTCATTACTTCACTTCTAGCTGCCACAATATGCCAAAGTCTACCATCCAGCCACTCTTATCTTCCTCTCTGTCCCCACACATCACTCACTTCTTTCAGTTGACACACCACTGCCCATTTTGGAAATCCCAACACCACCACCCCTCTCCATGCCTCAGTGAGCTCACTCGTTTAACATCAGTGCCTTTCCTCACAGATCTACGTGAGGGCTCAGTTTGAATACGACCCGTCCAAAGATGAACTCATCCCCTGCAAGGAGGCCGGCATTCGCTTCCAGGTGGGCGACATCATCCAGATCATCTCCAAGGACGACCACAACTGGTGGCAGGGCAAGCTGGAGAACACGAAAAACGGCACGGCGGGTCTCATCCCGTCGCCAGAGCTGCAGGAGTGGTGAGAGGAAAAAACACACACACAGGACTCGAAATTAACTTTTGAGGCACTCGTCAGTGAAGTAGATTTATCTTTCACATGTCCAGGCGCAAAAGTCACTTCCTGGGTGAACCGACATTAATTTACTGTTTTCATTTTGGTTGGAGTGCAGAATTCAGACAGACGACATTTTTTATGACAGTTTTTATCATATTTTTATGACATATTATGACTTTTATATGATGTTTTTTCTGACATATTTTACTACTTTTATGCTGAGCTGAGAGGCACCACAGTGGCACTGTGTCCACAGTTGAGAGACGCCTCCCTCGACTTGCTGTCAACCAGGAGAGAAGTGTGCATGGTTTGTTGACAGCAGCTCAGCAGCCTTAAAGCTGTTTTTGGTGAAACACCACAGTCTACTTCTTTGTTTTTTTATTCATTTTATGAAATTACTTTCGGGAAGGAGGTTACAATTTCGTCCTTTTTGAAATCAGAGAAACCAAAATACACTCTTTACTTCATCGAGGGAGTCTCTTAACTGCCACTTTGGTTCCACTCAGCTCAGCAGCTACGTGACGTTGCCACTCACTGCCACTGTCAGTAACCGCACTCACTGTCTCTCAGCTTGTTCTCTCCCCTCTCCAGTTAACTCTTTTTGTAGCTTAGCTCTCCTCAAAATGTATTTTTAGATCGGCAAGAGCACGTCAAAATTCTCTAGGTTGGTGCTCAGTTTCTTTACCGAGGGCAGAGGTGTCCAAACTATTTTTGAAGTTAAAAAAAATCACATATAAATGACTTCTTTCCACTGCTCCTGAGAGTAGTGACCCTCGCTCTTCACTGTGTGCTTCTTTGTTGTGGCCATGTCTGCTGCTGCCCTCTCCTTCTACCCTCACTCGTGAACAAGACCCTGAAATACTTGAACTCCCTCACTTTAGGCAGTAACTGGTCCATCTTTGTCCCAACCCTCACCTATGGTCATGAGCAGAGTTTCCCCCGCGAGGTGTCTGGGCTCAGCCTTAGAGATAGAGGGAGGAGCTCAGACATCTGGAGGGAGCTCGGAGTAGAGCCACTGCTCCTTTGCGTCGAAAGGGGTCAGTTGAGGTGATTCAACATCTGATCAGGATCCTCCTGGGCACCTCCTGTTAGAGGTGTTCTGGGCACGTCCCACTGGTAGGAGGACTTCAGAACACACTGGAGGGATTACATATCTCATCTGGCCTGGGAACGCCTTGGAGTCCTCCAGGAGGAGCTGGAAAGTGTTGCTGGGAAGAGAAATGTCTGGGTTGCTTTGCTCAGCCTGCTGGCCCCGCAACCTTTCCCCAGATAAGCAGATGAAAATGGATGGATGTTTTCCATCTGTTACTGAAAACACATTACTTCTGCTTTGATGCTGCAAATCACATGATTGTCCTGCTGTTGTAAGGTTTAAAAAATGCAAAGTGATCTTGCTTGATGAACCAATATTGTGTAAATCATAAAGTATATTTTGAAAGACAAGCTGAGGGTTGTTTTGAATCAGTCTGCGGGCGACAGTTGGCCTCCAGGCCAGACTTTGGATACGACTGACCTAGGGCATTACACAGCTGCTAATGCCAGCTAGCTGATGTCACCTACTTGTCAGACAAGTTGGGTGGCCCCTGGCAGACGCAGCAGAACATTATCCCTTCCTGTTTGTTGTAACGCACCCAGTCAAATTCATCGCTCCAGCTGTCTGCGAGTAATGAGTGGCACATTACATGAAGACACGCAGTACTTTTTTTTGTGTATGACTTTTAACTTGTCCAGTGGGGCAAGTATATCTATTTTCACTTGTCCTGGACAAGCGGACGAGCCTTAAAGTCGATCCCTGGGTAAAAAGTCAAGGTTACAGAGCAACTGTTCCCCCATATCTAGAGTCCCTCAGCTCAACACTAAACTAACACTGACTGTCTGTGTGTCTGTGGCAGGCGGGTGGCGTGTATAGCCATGGAGAAGACCAAGCAGGAGCAGCAGGCCAGCTGCACCTGGTTTGGCAAGAAGAAGAAACAGTACAAAGACAAGTATTTGGCAAAGCACAACGCAGGTACAGCATGCACACATACACACACACACACACACACATTCATAATCACATGCATGTGCACACAGAGCAACATGCTGCAGACATTCCAGTGCATGTATGCATGAATGTGTGGGCTGGTGAGTGTGTGTCTGTGTGTGTGTCTGTAGGTGGGACTGGTGTGTAACAGGATCTGATAGCTTTCATCTCCAGTAGCAGAGTCACGGCCAGGAACGACAGTCAAAGCTGCCAGTGTGGCAGAAATCTTATACGAGCACAGAGGCAATTTAGGGAAACGTGGGCCGCTCGTTGACACAGACGGCAAATCTGTGCATTCAGACATCGTTTAAAATCACGTGCATGTGTGCTAAAGTATCTCACCATTTGTGTCTTCAGTGAACACGTGGTATCAAATACAGTATCAGACACAGTTTATGTTTAGCGGCATCTGGGCATCGATGTAGCACATACTGTAGATGCACCTCTCGAATGTCACAGCCATGTGTCTGGCTGTGTGACCAGGCCAGTGTTGTGGGGCAAAAACTCATCACGTGTGTTTGAGACTCGAACTGTGACTGTTGAGTTAACACAGGAGACAGGAAGGGGCGGGGGAGGAGTGAGAGTTAAGTGCTGAGACAGAGGAAGTTTTTGTTTACTGTTAGTTTTGACGCCAAATAGATTTTGTAGAGGTGCAAAAAGCTGCGGCTTCAGCCTTCACCTTGTTGTGTCTGTTGTATAAATGTGTTGTATTCTTATCTGATGACTGGCTGGGAATGATTGCCTTGAAATGTTTCGCCAAATTGTTTGTGCATAATTACTGTCAGACCAACATTTTGAGACAGGCGATGAGAGAGGGACAAAAAAATCACAACCCAATCACTTAAAAAAATGTTGGCAATTATGTCATTATGTTGCAGATATGTTGAAACAACATGGTGGTTAACGTCGTTAGATTTAGGCACGTAAACCACTTGGTTAAGACCGTTTCGGTGTTAGCAATGTATCGTGGGACCCCTGGAGGAGGATCCAGATCTCAGTGTGGGAACCACCAGAACAAGTTATTGGAGACTTTAGTGTGAAGGGTTGAGGGAGGAGATGAAACACGTGTGTGTACTCAGAGCAGCTTCACACCTTCTGTACAGTATGTGCACCGAGCAACAGGTGTGTATGGTTGCACGTGCACTTGTCAGTATATGCCGTGTCTATATCAGGAGCAAAATCTATACGTTACCTTCCAAATGAGCCCAGTGAGGAGGAGCAGAGATTTAAAGTCACACTGCAGCTGGGACCAGAGCCAGGAGGAGAAACGCCCCTTCAGCTCAGCACCTGTAGAGACAAACCAGCTCCCAACAGACTGTTTGAGCGCAGAGAGGAGAAGAGTTCTGGGTGACAAGTTATATGTCGCATCAGTGGCGGCTGCTGGTCTTTCAAACAGGGGAAGCTCACTTTAAGTTGACATCATAAACTTTGTCATATTGTAGCGAGGCAGTAACTTATGAAAGGAACATTTAATTGAAGCCGTTTTTGAACCACACTCATGCCATAGAACCTCAGCAACACACACCTCAAAGATTTTCAGATGGGTTTGAAAATGAGCTATATGGCTTATGGAAATAAGGAACTCCGGACGACACTCGCAAATATACGCATGGGACTGAGCTCGAAATGCGAAGCGCTGTCAATCACAAAGGGGTTCAGCCTTTTAGACAATTCCTCCAATCAACATGCAGACACCGAGCGTCCTCTCCCGCCTACCGCTCCATCAGGTCCCAGGGAAGCTGAGCCTCCTTGGAAGGGACAGTTTTGTCGCATTTATCCAATGACCATCTCGCTTTGCTGCATGAAAAAAACCTGCTCAGCGCTGTCTCATAGGAATGCTTGGAGGCTCCGCGTCCACCGTGCTGACACGAGAATGTATGACAGGGAGGTCGCGTTTGAAAACTGGTGATAAACAGCTGACATTTGAACATCATAGTCATGATGTGAAACGCATCCTAGCGCACGTTTAATACAATGTAAATTCTTATTTTAATGTAAATTCAATAGTGCAGATTTGACCATTTCTTTAATGAAATTTTAGAGGAAGTTCAGCCTCCCTTGTTGTCTCAGAGCAATCGACCCTGCGTCACATGTTCTTCTCAGAAAATGATGGGATGATATTTGTGTGTGCAGTATGTTTGAGTGTGTGCATCTGAGTATCCAGTTTATAAGCATGTCTGTCAAACTGTCCATGGACACCTTTGCTGACTCATGTCCAGTTAAAAGGAACTGTCTTTATATTCTAAAGCATGCACCTCACAACATTATAGTTATATAGCTATAAAAGCATGAATGCATGGAGTCGCCTGCATTTATTCATTACTATTTAAACTGAAGACAGTGACTTCCTTCATCCCCCATTTTATCATCAACAGTTCATGTTTAACTCTTTAATCTCATGGTGTCATTCAGTGTCCATCAGTGCTAACTAAGGGTTGAACACAGGGCATCGAGAGTCTGGTATTTCCAGAGAGCTCTCATTGAAATCTATTTCCTACACCCAAGAAAAAATAACTGTGAGAACCAAGGATTTAACTGTTGTACTCACCGAAACAAAAACATCTTTGACAAACCCACTAAATGTCACGGCCAAATAACTCCAACCTCACGTTATTGCAGTGGTGATTACTTTAATGCTAAAACAGCAGCTGTGAGGCAAAATATTTTTCAGACTAAGTGTGAATGAAGTAGAAACTACGCAGGTGATCCAACAAGATTTAATCAAACAGGCCTCCATCCCTGAATCAGAGTGCAGAGCAGCATCAGGTGCATGAGATATTAACATTAGTGCTGAACATCTCAGAGCAACACTTTCAAACAACTCTAATGGCTGCATACAACAGCTTTTCCTTCACTGCACTCAGTGTTAACCGGGACCAGGTGTCAAACCTCAATACTGCAGAGTACCGACCCAAATGTTCCTACATTAGACGTGTTTACTTACTTTATAATCAAATTGTTTCTGATCTGAGTCAGAAAATGTTTTACTTTATTTAATCTATGTCAGATTTCTTTATTAAACACTGATGTAATGAGCAGTTTTTGCATAATTTGAGTACTGAAAAATAAGATTACAGCATGTTTATGTTCCCCGGACTGACATATTAGCTATTGTTTTGGTATCGATACAGAAATTCACATTTCATGTTAGCTTTTTATTTAAAATGTTCAGATGGTAAACAGCTCAGGTAATAAGCTCAGTTCATCACTGTTACCTTACAGCCGTTAAAGAATACTTCACCCACAAAATGATGATTTGTATACGTTGAATTCATTAAGAAAACTTTGTTTTTCTTGCATGCCTCCACAGTGAACGAAGAATCCAAAAAAATGCAAACATTCTTGATGAATTGAAGAAAAAGGGGGGCTGTGTTAAACAACAGCAAAACTAAATCTAAACATCAGTTTGCTACGAATAATGCCCTGAGCATGTGTACGTATGACCTCTGCTTGAGCAGAGTTCAAACACATACGCATACCCAGGCAGGCACCTCGTCCGTGTAACTGCATGTTTTAAACTATAATAATTCAGCAGAAATACTTTGTGAAGTACTGAGCGTACGACTGGACGAATGAGGCTTAGATTATACTGCACGAGCTGTGTGAAAGTTTGCAAACAGAAGTTTTATGTAGTTTTGCCATTGTTAAATGCCATTTGCTTTAATTCAGTCAATGAAACAATCAGTCAAACAATGTTTGCCTTTTTTTGGATTCTTCATTCACCGTGTTGGTGTGTGGAAAAAAGACTTAAGCTCCCAACAACTGTCGTTATTGTTTCCACCTCAAAGATTAAATGTTACTATGTGTTGGAAAGAAAACCATCAAATTAGAAAATTGTAATAAACACAAATTTCAGATTAATTATTTGCTGTTTAAAGTCGATCTCAAATTCACAGCACAAATCCTGGTTCTCCCTCTCCGGCCCTGACTGATCCCAGTGTGTCTGAGACTCTGCAGTGCTGCTGGTGTTTGTCATCACCATCAGCAGATCCTCTGCAGAGTCCGCACCACATCTCACACAGTGACGTTTCACCAGTCGGTGTGATTTTACCCTTCAGCAGCAACAACAACAGCACACTGTGTATTTCCATCTCCATTGTCGGCGCTGTGCTGCACAGCTGCCCAGCTGTTGTATCTTGCTGTTTGTGTGTAACATTTTGTAATTCTGCTGTTGTAACCGAACCATGTTATGACCCCTCCTGTTCATCTCTCTCGCTTTCTCCTACTGATCGGCCTCTGTGCATGTAAGTAACAACCAGTGACAGCAACCAGCTCCTCCTCTCTCTTCTTCTCTTCTTCTTCTTCTCTCTGTTTATTTGATTAACCCTGTAGATTAAATCAGCTGTCACTGCCACCGCTTCAGTTTTGCTTCTGTTGATTGGATCATAAAACAACAGAAGGCTGAGACCAAACTGAAACATGTAGTTTAGTGTGTGTGTGTGTGTTTCAGACACTGTGTGCTGTGATGTTCATCTTAACCCATTTTTTATCCATGTTTGGTTGAATGTGCTCATCAGCAGAGCCAGACGACAGTAAACAGTCTCTGGCATTAACTAACATACTCAGTCGATACAGTTTCTTCCTTCACTCTGTGCAGCTTCAAACAATTCCTCACCGTCAGTCTGCAGCCGCCTGTTGCATCAGAGAACCCAGTGACTGGTGGGTATTGTATTTCCCCAGTCAGCGCCCTGAGATGGTGGCTGTGCGGAGGCTCATGTTACAGAGGCTGAGAACACATTGTACAGTGAGCAGCTCTGCTCCAACATGTGATACACTCTGCACAACAGACAACCTGCAATTACCCTCATTTTTTCTGCTCTGTGTTTTGTCACGCAGAGAAATGTTTAGAGGGTCGTACCAGGCGTTCACTGAAATTACTGTTTCTGTTGAAAAACACACCATATAATGTTCAGTTACTAAAGTTAGGTTCAAAGAAAAAATCTGTGCACAGTTGCATAAAGCTTTTGATGAAGTCAGTAAATAAAAGTAACCTTGTGCTTTTTTTTTAAAGGAAATAGTTGCACAAACTTACCTTAAATCAAGTCCTTATGAAAAGTCTTAATCAATGAGGTAGAATTAAAAATAAGTGGATTATTTTCTAGCAGAAAATGTTTGTCTCCAGCTTTTCAAACATGAAAATTTGATGCTTTTTGTGTTCACATATGAAAGTAAACTGAATGATTGCTGGATAAAACAATCAATTTTAATGCGACATCTTGAGCTCTGGTTAATAATTAAGAATTTTTAATAATAATAATTAATCAAAGCCAAAGCTGGGATATTCAAATTGCTTGTTTGATCCATAGACTGTACAAATAATGGACGCAGCAACCGTGACGTCACACGTGGGTTTGTGGACTCCTGTTTTAAAGCCTTGAGTTTGGCATTTTTGCCATCGCCGTTTTTTATTTTCACAGCCACAAATGACCATATTGGATGAAAGGGTGGAGCTAACCCTAACACTAGTTGTTAGCTTGGTTAGCATGGTGCTAATAATGCTAGTTTTCAACAGAAAAACGATGAAAACCAATAAAGCAAAATCACTCACTGCAAAAACAGAATATCCAACTCCTTAGAGAGTTTTTTGATACAATCAAATGCTAAAAAGAACTTTTTTTAGCTGACCAAAATGCCATTTATTACCTGAAAACACACTGTAAAAAGTGACTGTTGCAGCTACTATTTGTGGCGCCAGATGTTTTAATCATGGCGTGCCGCATTTCTATTTTTGCACCTGGACTGTTCATTAGGAGCGCTGCTGGATTATATATTATGTTCAGTTATTTGTAGCACCACACTGTTGAAGCACTGAGCGTACTCGGGGCAGAGATGGAGCAGTGGAACAACAGATGCATTGAAAGTGAAACTTAACGGTTCATTCTGCTGGGTCGAAAAGTTTGATCTGATCTGATCAGCTCTGAACTGCTTTAAGTGACAGATGTTTGCTGTCCGTCGACATGTCGCTACTACGGCGAATATGTTGGTTAGGTAACACAACCATGGTATAACTCCAGATACACACAGTATATGTGTAGCTGCGTCTATTTCAGTGTGTTTTCAGGTCATGAAAGGCATTTAGTTCGCCTAAAAAAAATTCCTTTTTCAGCATTTGGATGTATCAAAAAACCCTCCAAGGAGACGAATATTCAGTGTTTGCAGTAAGTGAATTTTGTTTTAATGAAATGAATGTGTGGGAAACCTTGAATTTGATTTATTATCATAGAAGACAAAGAAAAAAAGCTGCAAATATTCACATTTGAGAAGCTGGAACCAGATCATTTTTAGCATTTTTCAACCAAAAAAAACTTAAACGCAAACTGAGTTGTTGCTTATTGAGGAATCAGTTGACTTATATTTTTAGTACTGTTTTAAACTAGAAGACACTTTTCCATTAGATTTAATCAGCTGGTCAGACACGTGAGGTCTCTTCCTCCAGCTCTGCTCATTTTTCTGTCTTTTTCACAAAGTAGTTTTTGTCACAACTCTATGAAGACATCACTGAGGTTTGGATAACAAGCTAAATTCAATTTACAGCAGTGTCATCCCCATGGAAACTTTCTGTAGTCCTGCTAGACTTGAGAAATCAGAAATCTTCTTCACTTCATCAGTCAAGAGAAGCTGTTTCTTGTAGCAGTCTTTATGCAACCAGGCACAGATGAACACAGCAGCAGTAATTACACTTTCATTATCCTGATTAAATATATTTTGTTTTCTAGCATGAGCTCTTCCCATGATCCATTCTCTCACTGGAGGAATTTCTGATGGGATGTTATTTTAAAAGACTCATCATCACTCCACAGATCATCTCAGCTCTCCAGTCGTCTTTTCCACTCACTGTTTCAACATTAGGCTTGTTGCCAGAGAGATTTTTAATCTGCTTTCTTTTGACAAATGTCCCAACTTCCTCTTCTCTTCACCACATAGTCACCAGATGTGTTTAAGACGCTTTAGTACGCCTTGTTCCCCTCACCCTAACTGCTGTGTGTCCCAGAATGCTCCTCTCCACATCCTCTTACTCTGCTTCTCTGTCTCACTTCCAGTGTTCGACCAACTAGATCTCGTCACGTATGAAGAGGTTGTGAAGCTTCCTGCTTTCAAGAGAAAAACACTAGTTTTGTTAGGTGAGTACTGCTGAGTGTAGCAGCAGGAAATCTGAGCGTCTGCCTTTATAACTGACTTTGTGTGTCTTTGTCAGGGGCCCATGGAGTGGGCAGACGACACATTAAGAACACACTCATCACCAAACACCCCGACAGATTCGCCTACCCCATCCCACGTAAGACACATGATCGAGGTCCGCTGCAGCATTTAACAGCACCACTGTGTGTGTCAGTGGATGTGAACGCTCTTTGTCTCCTGGTGTCCCACAGACACAACCAGACCTCCAAAGAAGGACGAGGAGAACGGGAAAAACTACTACTTTGTCTCCCACGACCAGATGATGCAGGACATCAGCAACAACGAGTACCTGGAGTACGGCAGCCACGAGGACGCCATGTACGGGACGCGGCTGGAGACCATCCGGAAGATCCACCAACAGGGACACATAGCTATACTGGACGTCGAACCTCAGGTGTGTGTGAGTGTGTGTGTGTGTCATAGACTGTATAATAAAGATGGACAACATGACAGTTCATAGACGTATGATAATATCTAGATACCAGAGAAGTTTTGTTTTAATTTGTTGATTGATGCTATAAAAAGTGGGTTTGACGCCATGATCGACGGCAGTTTGTGCCGGTCGGTGTCCTTACAATTAACGTTGCTGCTCACGATTGGTCAGACAAGGCTATGGGCGGGAATTCAATGTGCAGATATCACTACTGTGCAGACTCTGGCTCCAAATGTTTTGTAAAGTGGGAGGAAGTGGAGACGCGTCAGCTATCTATATATGCAGCCTATGGTGTGTGGAGGTGTGTGTGTGCATTCGTGCATATATGAGGACATTTTTATGTCTAACACCTGTTCTCCATCAGGCCCTGAAGGTCCTGCGGACAGCAGAGTTTGCCCCGTATGTCGTCTTTATTGCTGCACCAACTATCACGCCAGGCATCAATGAGGTGGGAACACCACACACACACACACACACACACACACACACACACACACACACACACATGATACATGTTAGAGAATAAGGGTGTTGATATTCCACGTTTATTATTGTTCAAAAAATCTCATGAAAAGACCCAAAACAACACTGAATGTATCCAAAGCCTGATTTATCTTCTGCCTCTGTGCCTCAGAGCTCCACTGCTGCCCACAAATAGAAACACATCAGTGAATCACGTTCCTACATCACCATGAACACACACACTGTAGTTTATTTTGACTCAATCCCACACACACCGTCCTGCTGCCTCAAATACTCACTACAGCACTGAATCAGGATCAATCCGCTGCTGAAAATAGTCCCCAACAAATGCACTATTTCCATCTGAACAATATTTACAAAAGAAGAAATTGAAAAAGCCACAGTGCCCAGCTGCTCAACGAACTTATTGAGCCTTTTTAAAAATAAATCTTTATTGTGACCCACTATATAAGTCCTGTTAAGTAAAAATAAATGTGTGTAATGAGTCACACCGCAGAATAATGTGTGGTTAACCACCCAGATTTAGATAGTTTTAAAATTGCACACCTGTTTCTAAGACTGTCGAGTCAAAATGCGGAGGTTTATCTGTGAATCAATAGAAGAGTTTTAACACCCCAAATATTCAGTTTACTGTCATGTATGAAAAACAACAGGAACAAATCGAATCCTCACAAATGATGATGGTGAAACCAGAAAATATTTCATTTTACAGTTTTACAACAATTAGTTGTTACATGTCTGACCCATTTACAGTGACACATTTTACATCATCAGTTGTTCTGAACCTGTCTGCTGGTTTTCTGAACTCTGATTCACTGACAGATTTTGTGTTGGTTAAAATCTGCAGAGTCAGTATGTGAAGCACTGTCACCATCACACAGTGTGTTCAGTGTGTGTGTGTGTGTGTGTGTGTGTGTGTGTGTGTGTGTGTGTGTGTGTGTTGTGTGTGTGTGTGTGTGTGTGTGTGTGTGTTTGTGTGTGTGTGTGCTAGCAGCCTCTCATTCTTGTCTGTTTGCCTCTCATTCCTCTCTGCACTCATTTATTTTTGCATGCTGCATGCGTTTTGTTTCTTTGGCGCTCCCCTCAGATGCCCAGGTGGTGTCGAACGCTGCCAGTAAGTAAAGCCTGACAGGACAGTGACTACACACTGTTATTTTTAATTATGTGTGTGTGTGTGTGTGTGTGTGTGTGTGTGTGTGTGTGTGTGTGTGTGTTCCTTGCCATATGCTTCTAGTGGAAAGTGCCGTCTTCTGTGTTTCCCATTCACTTCCTCTTCTGCTGAGTAAAGGCCCCGACACACACTGTGCTGTAACAGCCGTGTCATAGGCCCCTAATGTCTCTGTCCATTTTCTGTCTGTCTCTGTTCAATTTACAATTCAATAAACTTTATTGGCATGACATTTAATGTGTTGCTAAAGCACAATTACGATTTAAAACAGTGATTTCAATTAAATGCAATGGAATAAAAAAGGTAATGAAATTATTAAAGAAACAACAATGTATTCGTTTCCACCAAACCCTTCCAGTCCAGCACCTTTGGAACCAGCAGTAAGCCTTCAGACATGGTACCTAGACCCTCGGTCTGTTCAGACAGTCCTCTTAAATGTGGGCGGGGTTGTTGTCACTCACTGCTCCGTCCAGCACTCGCTGTATTTCCTCATCAGCGGTGACACAGATGGAAGTCTGCACCTGGTTTATCGTCCACAGAACGAGGCTGCACGCCCACATTT
>NC_065512.1:4584227-4588364 GCF_006386435.1 Epinephelus moara
TTGCTGCCTCTCACAGCAGCTGGAGTCTGAGAAAAAATAACTTCATTCACTGGGCCAACTGCCGGTGACTTTTAAGGTGGAACGTTAACTTGTAATGTTACTCAATGCATGAGTTGATGACGTGAATCCATCAGCACACCTTAAATTTCACTGTGACAACTTTGACCATCACTTTAGTTTTTATTGTCTTTATTGGATGACAGACACTTTTAATAATGAGTGGATCTTCAAGTGTTACGTGTATATATTCTAATCCTCACTTCCTGTGGGCTACAGCAACACTAAACCCCTGAGTTTGCCTGAGAAGGACTAAATGCACAAAGCTGCTGTTTTTAAATATCCCATGGAGAGAGACTCTCACTGCAGCCTGCCTGTGTCGGCCAGTCTGTATGTCCAGAGTGTGATCACTGAGTTTGCACATGGTATCTTTCTCAGTTTCTGATCTGTCTCTCTGCTCGCAAAGTTTTCATCATGTTTCTCTCAGTTTTCTGTTCTTGTCTCAGACAGCTCGATCACACAGTGTGTAGGGGCCTGTAGGATTTCTCTTTCAGTCCTGTATGTGGTCTCCTCTCTCCATCACCCTCTCTGCCTTCATCGATGTCTAACACCCTCTGTTACTCCTCCTCCTCCTCCTCCTCCTCCAGGACGAGTCTCTCCAGCGGCTGCAGAAGGAGTCTGAGATCCTGCAGAAGACCTACGCTCACTACTTCGACCAGACCATCATCAACAACGAGATTGACGAGACCATCAGGCACCTGGAGGAGGCCATTGACCTGGTGTGCACCACCAGCCAGTGGGTCCCCGTGTCCTGGGTCTACTGACCTGCAACCCTGACTGACACCACCTACACCTACACCTCCACCTCCTCCTCCCCTCCCAGCAACAACACCTCAGCCAAACTCCCATCATCCCCTCTTCAGAATAAGAAATTTAAAAAAAACGATTAACAAAAAAACGACGGGAAACCTCTCTCCACACTGCACTTGATTGAGAACCCCCCTCAGCGTACTGTGAAAGCGACCACAGCATTCAACCGAACTCCTCCTGAACGCCGCACCAACAACCTGCGGCAGCCGATTATCGGACTCTTGCCCTGACAGACGACCTAGTCATAGTGATGTATAAAAACAAGAGTTTAAACAAAAGTGAATATTGTCATGTCTGTACTAGCTAGGAGGCAACATTTTTGTAGATGTTTGTTTTAAAGAGACAGTACTGTGTCCCGTCCTCCCATCGCATTGTAGTCCTGTTGGGTGTTGTAGTACTAAACCATCTGTAGAAAGACACTGTCAGTGGGTATTCTGTCTGTCGGCAGACTGAAGTAAAAGCACACAAACACACTGCAATGTCTTCTCATCTATAGATCATGTCACCGGCCCTCCTTATTTATTCATTCTTGTTCTTTTCTGAGCTGTAACGCTGGGTTACATCCTCCCATCATCCTGTTGTCAGCCCTTGGTACAGCTACTTTATCTCACACCTTTCTACCTTCCTACCTGCCAGGTACTGTCTCTTCTAAATAAATCCATAAATAATGTTTTAGAGATTTGAATGAGGTTATCATGCATGTGGACATTTGCAAGCTTCCATGCTGTCAGTCAGTCAGTGTTCCCCGTGTCCCTCTGTAAACCTCCGAGAAAGAAAAGAAGACAAAAATATATACATTAAAAAAACATTCCAGCTGTTTGGAAGACTGAACTCAGCCGAGGGAAGCAAGAGGGGCAAGAAAAAACTAACAGCGACGGAGCCGGACGTTGACTTGACACCTATGCACATCCCTTGCATTTCGGGTGACATTTCTAAACCACAGATTTATAAAAAAAAAATAATAATAATGATAATGATGATAATGATGATGATTGACCATGTAGTGAGATGTGTTTGTAAAAAAAATCTAATAAAAGTCGATTTTTCTCTTTTTGATTTGTCGTACACAAGAAAAGGAAGAATTCCACCTTATTCCTCATTTGCCATTTCAGAGATGTGATGTCCAAGAGTATTAATGTTTCAATCAAGTTTAAAAATCAACGAGAGATGAAATGCTGATTTTTATTCTGAAACTGTGTAACTGTCTACAAAGGAAGTGTACACTATACATTCTGCAAAGGTGACGACTTTGCGAGGGAAGAGGAGGCAGCGTGTGCATCTGATTAACATGTATATGAATATGACAGAATGACATACAAACTGCCCCTTGTGTAAATGACTCTGCAATGATAAAAGCTCTTCAGTATGAACAATTTTTTAAATATATTTCCTTTTATGTGTTGGAAAGTGAACCTTTGAGTGGCTCTCATTTTTTCTTTTCCACTGACACAAACATCTCAGACTGAGCAGAGTATCACAGTATCAAGTCATAGTATAATATGTAATCAAAAATCTCACAAAAAGTCATAGTATAATATGTTGTTCAAAGTTTAATTAAAAAGTCATAGTTTAATATGTGATCAAAAATATCAGAAAAAAAGTCATAGTATAGTATATCGTTCAAAAGAACAAAAAACAAAATTTCATAGAAACTGCATACTGCAGTATGTCATTCAAAATTTCATTTAAAAAAGTCATGTTTTATAATGTGATCAAAGATCATATGAAAGTCATAGTATAGTATGTCGTTCAAAAAAACAAAAAACAAAATTTCATAGAAACTGCATACTGCAGTATGTCATGCAAAATTTCATTTAAAAAAGTCATGTTTTATAATGTGATCAAAGATCATATAAAAGTCATAGTATAGTATGTCGTTCAAAGATATCACAAAAAAGTCATAGTATAGTATGTCGTCCAAAATGTCAAAAAGTCATAGTATAGTATGTCGTTCAAAATATAAAAGTCAGTATAGTATGTCGTTCAAGATTTCAAGAAAAGTCATAGTATAGTATGCCGTTCAAAATTTAAAAAAAAAGTCATATTATAGTATGTCGTTCAAAATTTCAAAAAAGTCAGTATAGTATGTCGTTCACAATTTTATCAAAAAGTCATAGTATAGTATGTCATTCAAAATATCATTGAAAAAGTCATAGTGTAGTATGTTGTCCAAAATATCATTGAAAAAGTCATAGTATAGTATGTTGTTCAAAATATCATAAAAAAGTCATAGTATAGTATGTCGTTCAAAATATCATTAAAAAGTCATAGTATAGCATGTTGTTCAAGATATCATCAAAAAGTCATAGTATAGTATGTCGTTCAAAATATCATCAAAAAGTCATAATATAGTATGTCGTTCACAATTTAATCAAAAAGTCATAATATAGTATATTGTTCACAATTTCATCAAAAAGTCATAGTATAGTATGTCGTTCACAATTTTTAAAAAAAGGCATATTATAGTATGTCGTTCAAAATTTCAAAAAAGTCAGTATAGTATGTCGTTCAAAATTTCAAAAAAAGTTATAGTATAGTATGTCGTTCAAAATTTCCAAAAAAAAGTCATAGTATAGTATGTCGTTCAAAATTTCAAAAAAAAGTCATAGTATAGTATGTCGTTCAAACTATAAAAAAAGTCATAGTATAGTATGTCGTTCAAAATTTTAAAAAAAAGTCATAGTATAGTATGTCGTTCAAAATTTCAAAAAAAGTCATAGTATAGTATGTCGTTCAAACTATAAAAAAAGTCATAGTATAGTATGTCGTTCAGAATATCATCAAAAAGTCATAATATAGTATATTGTTCACAATTTCATCAAAAAGTCATAGTATAGTATGTCGTTCACAATTTCATCAAGAAGTCATAGTATAGTATGTCGTTCAAAATATCATCAAAAAGTCATAGTATAGTATGTCGTTCAGAATTTCATAAATTCATAGCATAGTATGTCGTTCAGAATTTCATAAAAAAGTCATAGTATAGTATGTCATTCAAAATATCATTGAAAAAGTCATAATATAGTATGTCGTTCAAAATATCATAAAAAAAGTCATAGTATAGTATATTGTCCAAAATGTCATAAAAAAGTGATAGTGTAGTATGTTGTTCAAAATATCATAAAAAAAAGTCATAGTATAGTATGTCGTTCACAATTTTATCAAAAAGTCATAGTATAGTATGTCGTTCAAAATATCATAAAAAAAAGTCATAGTATAGTATATTGTCCAAAATATCATAAAAAAGTGATAGTGTAGTATGTTGTTCAA
>NC_065512.1:4588864-4593196 GCF_006386435.1 Epinephelus moara
CGTTCACAATTTCATCAAAAAGTCATAGTATAGTCTGTGATCAAAAATATCATTGAAAAAGTCATAGTATAGTATGTCGTTCACAATTTCATCAAACAGTCATAGTACAGTAGGTCGTTCAAAAATATCATCAAAAAGTCATAATATAGTAGGTCGTTCACAATTTCATCAAAAAGTCATAGTATAGCATGTTGTTCAAAATATCATAAAAAAGTCATAATATAGTATGTCTTCCAAACTATCACCTAAATGTCTTGGTGTACTCCACACAAACGGGTTCCCCCACACTGGGTTCGTAACAGGAACCCTCTTGCTGTGAGGCAACAATGCTAACCATTACAAAAAAAATATTCATAATAATGAATAAGCTTTTTTTTTATAAGGAGGACAACACACAAACACACAGTGAGGCAGAGAGGGCACGCAGGGACGTGGTGACAAAAGGCAAACAGAGTGGAAGAAAATGGATTATTGAGGGCAAACAGGGTCGTTAACTGAATCAAGAACTGCACAGAAAACATGCCAAAGAAATGACACAAAGCAATGTGCAACTAACAAACAAACAGTCAGATGAACAACATTGTGATATTACTGAACTCAGTAATCTCTGTCCCTGACTGCATGACTATATTTTGAAGCTGAAATGTTTAATCAAAATCAATCAGTCAACTGACACAAAATGTCACTATTTCTGATAATTATTTTTTTTGTCTTTTTTAAATATTTGCTGAGCATTTGCTGCTTTTCTCATTCTTATTACAGCAAATTGAAAATCTTTGGGGTTTGGACTGTTGATTGGAACAAGAAAAAAGAAGAAGAAGAAAGCAATCTGCAAAACAATCAATAAAAAAGTGGCGTTTAAATGGATACATATCAACAGACCAGCAATCAGAGACAGCATCAACTTAAAAGTCACTCAGATGCCTTGAGGAGAAAATGAAAGTGGTGGCAGCTAAACTTAAATATAAAAAAGTCAGTATTTAAAATGTCCTAGAGTTAATCATATGATGCAAACCATGAAGTGCATATAATTCCCGACATCTCTCCCCTCATTTCCTGTCGTTGTTCTGCTGTAATAAAGGCATTAAATGCACCCAAAAATATTTCTTAAAAATATATTTTTTACCATGAGGAATGTAATGATCTTTTTACAGTTTTTTTGCAATGCATCATTTAAATGGAACGAATCAATCTATTAATGGAGAAAAACAATCCACAAAACAATAATAATGACAATAATCATAATTCACAGTCATAAAACTGACTTCTAAAATTTTAGAAAATGAAGTCACACACACTAAATACAAAGTCCTGGTTCAGGTGGATGTGCACTCGGCTGACCTCCGAGTCAAGTGCTGCATTTTATGATTTCAATCAATCCAAGTGAGTGATTAGAACAAACGGCAGCCTGAACACGGTGTTTTACTGTTGCGTAATCCTGCAGCATTAACATGTGAAAAAAGAGGCAGCGGTGACGGAGGACAGCTGTGTTTCACTTTGCTTTTTATGAAGTATGGTTTTGAAATTCATATGTCACCTCAGCTGGATGGAGACAGGCTAATGTAGATATCACTGTGGAATACTGAAGATAATAAGACTGAGAAATTACTCTCCTAACATACTACTACACATGTTAGGAGAGGTCATTTTTTGAAGTCCCTCTATGCAGAGTTTGCATGTTCTCCCTGTGTCAGCGTGGGTTTCCTCCAGGTGCTCCAGCTTCCTCCCACAGTCCAAAGACATGCAGGTTAATTGGTGACTCTAAATTGTCCGTAGGTGTGAATGTGAGTGTGAATGGTTGTCTGTCTCTATGTGTCAGTCCTGTGATAGTCTGGTGACCTGTCCAGGGTGAACCCTGCCTCTCACCCAGTGTCAGCTGGGATAGGCTCCAGCAAACCCATAACCCCTAACAGGATAAGCAGTTACAGAAAATGAACAGGAAATTACCTGTAAAATGAAGCATGACCAGTTTGTCCTACAACACACCTGTGAAATGTAAACCAGTGGCTACATAGACAACAGTGACCTCACTACAGTAGCCCTTCTGTGACACCTCTGTCATTTCAACCAGATGAATTAAACACATCCTGAACGCACTCCCTCCGACGTTCCTGCAGAGGTCCGGGATTAAAACCAGCTGCATTAGATCCAGCTCCCCCAGTTGTCTTAGTCCCAGCCTAATCCCACATTAAAGGGCCAACAGGCCAGCGTGCAGATTAACCGGTGTTCACCGCTGAAACGGGTCGACTCCTCGACCGAGGCTGAAAGGAGTCACTGAGCAGGCACGTCAAAAGTTCAACAGCAATTTTTTAATTTATTTATTTAGAAAAATATATCATGTGACAGAGCAGTTTGTCTAATAATACCACTGAACTGGATCACCGGCTGTCTGAACCAAACTACGTACATTCACCAGGGTAAGACGAAAGCAGTGGTTGGTGTTAGAACAGGGATGATCTTTATCAGCTACACAGAACACATCAGTTTATACAGAGAAACTCTGAAATATGCAGAACATGTTGCAGATTGTGATACACCTGAAAGCTTTCTTATTGCACAGAGAAGTGAAACGCTTTGACACTACTCCCTCCCTCGTCCACAGCCTGACATATGGCAGTCACACCCCCATATACAGAGAGGTCACCTCCATATGGGGAAAACAGTGCATGCACAGGAGGCAAAAGCAACGACAAAGTCCCTCCATTACGCCGTAGCACACAGAAGCAGCGACGACACTGAGCCGCATGCAATAAGAAGATTAATGCATTTATGGAAAAGCTGCAGAGCTGAATGAACAGAAACGAGCAGAGGGGACATCTGTTTAGGAGATAACTGCGGGAGCTCTTATCTCCTTTAACTTTACACATAGATGTGAATGGAGATACAAAAAAACACTCGTAACAGACTACGTAATGCTACGAATATTATATAATATTAATTAAAATTGAGCATTATGCAACAGAAAGTATAGGTTTACATATATGAGCATGTTGCCACAGTCGTTTGAAATCAACACCCGCGTCTGTGATCGTAGAAATCCTGCAACTGTACAGCTGTTTATGAACCAGGAGGACAGATTTGCATCAGTTATGTAATCTATAAATATCATAGATTATTGTATAGAACCAGCTCATAGATGCCGCCATGTCAATGTCAGTCTTTCCTCTGAAGATAGCTGAGAATAGTCACTTTCCCATGCCTGCATTTCACATGAAATAATCCCCAAATCCTAGGTTTGGCAGGGCAGACTCACACCAGCAACCACACCTGAGAGGAAGCGTATTCCTCCGTGCTTTCATAGAGAAATGAAAACATCTTTTATCTCATCGGCAATTTCAAAAAAGCTACTCCTTGTTGTTTCTGAGGGTCAGGAAGCAAACCCCATGTCCATTTCCACTCTTCTCATGTGCAAGAAAGACAGTAATTAATATCTAACTGGCCAATCAAACCAAAGATGAGCCACACTGCAGTGAAGCAGAGATATGATTGGCTCGCCTCGGCCCGTTGCCCTCCGACCCCTGCTGAGAGCTGCCCCTCCTCAGGCTCCAGCAGGGTCCCGTTGCGGAGGCTCTCTGTACCATTCCCCATCTCCTCTCTGAGCTCCTGCTGGAGCAGCTTGGAGATGAGGCTGTTGAAGCGGTTCTCCGTGGTGGAGATGATCTCTGACGAGGCTGTGGTCAAGTTCAGCTCTCCAGGGTCCACGCATGTGCCGTTCACCTTGGTGAAAACCACCTCGCTGAGATCCAGCCCCGCCACGGAGGACGGTGAGGCGCAGGGGATGTCCCGCACCAGCTTGTAGCTTTCCATCCACTCCTTCATCCACTCAAAGGAGCAGTCGCACTCCCAAGGGTTCCTGAAGAGGTAGAGGCGGCCCAGGAAGTAGATGGGCTGGAAAACGGGGAAGGGGAGGGTGGTGAGGTTGTTGCTGTTCAGGTGGAGCGTGATCAGGCTGGTCAGGTTCTCAAAAGTTCCCTCCTCGATGTTTACCAGCTGGTTCCTGTCCAGGTACAGGACCTCCAGCTCCACCAGGTCACTGAACCACGTCTTGGACACGTTGGTCAGCTGGTTTCCCCCGAGGTTGAGCATCTTGAGGCGGATGAGACCCTTGAAGGCGAGCCGGGGCAGATCAGACAGCAGGTTGTCGTTGAGGTAGAAGTTCTCCAGCCGTACGAGGTCCTGGAAGGCCTGGTCATGGATCACGTTGATGCGGTTCTCCTGGAGGTTCAGGTACCTGAGGTAAGAAGAAGACAAAAACAATTTAGTCTGCTGTCAGACCTAGAGTGGTCTCCTTTGGTCTGAATCAGGGACTCATGTTGTTCCAAAGTTGTATAA
>NC_065512.1:4593292-4598372 GCF_006386435.1 Epinephelus moara
GAGACCACCTCTTCAAGAAGGTCTCAGTCCGGTTGTTTTGGTGCACACCTGAGTGTGATTGCTGTGTTCACACCTGCCCAAACGAACCACACTGAGGGGACAAACGAACTTGAATTTGATTGGACTGAACCAAACAGGGCAGGTGTGAAAGCACCCTTAAAGACTGAACTGATGTCAGCACCTCCTCAACCACACAAGATCACAAATATTAATACTCTCCAAATCCAGAGATCCCGCTGATACCAAAACACACACAAAAAGGAAAAGCACAACAAGAAAGAGAAATGTTCTCCACATTAACATCACGGAGGAAGGGAAGAACTGAGCTGCAGCAAAGTTACCAATACTCAGAATTCTTCTTTAAACAAATTTTATGGGCTTTTGAGGGACTGAAATGTTCAGATATAAGGAGATGGCAGAGTTAAAGTTGGGGTAGGCAGTTTCATTTTGGCATCTTGGGAAAAAATCCTATAAAAACTTTGACGTATTTTAATTTGATTGATCTGAGAGAAAATTAGACTTCTGCACCTCCTCTTGGCTCTGTTTTTAGGCTTTAGAAAATCTAATCCATGACAGGAGACTCAGATCATTTCAGAGAGAGGGCGCTCATATTGACGGCTCTACAAATACAGATACATGTGATCCTTCGGAAAGATTGATTCAATGGAGACGGAGAATCCTGCAGAGAAAGTTGCTAATCCAGCTTTGGCAACACCTGCCTACACTGCAAAGCAAGCCAAGAAAGAAAGACGGACTGATCAAAGAGAGTCTAAAAGAGAATCTGACAATAAACAAAAAAAAGTCAGCATCAGTGAGTGTTTCAGAGATGGAGAGAAAATGTTGCTAATATTTCAACCAGAGCCAAAGCCTCACAGCTGCGACTTTACATTTTAGTTTATGTAGCTAACGTTAGCTAGAGTGTCCTCCACCTCACTCCCCGCCGCTACAGACCACCTCAGTGGGAGCAGAATGGGCAGCAGCTCCTAAAGCAGACCCCTTGTCAGCAGCTGCAGCAGCCCGAATCCAGCCAACTCAAACTCCAGATTCAGGGTACGGACAGCCCCGACTACCTGCTGGATCACAAAACTTTCTGTTGCTGCTGTTACAGAAGTAAGACCCAGCACTGCTGCTGGCCCCCATCCGACTGTGACACCTGGTGCTGGCTGAATTTCAGCTGCTACAACCACAGACTAAAGGTTGGTCTGATAAACTGATACACAGAGAGACAAAGCTGGGCAGGGAGGGGCTGAGAGCAATGAAATAAGATTAAATAAATCTATGTATGAGAAACACTGGGTTACTGTATGAAGTGTGTGCATATACCCGTGGTTGTCTGGTGGGAGGGGCTTAGGAGGATGGTGTATTTTCAAGTTCTGCTTTTTTTAATTTTCCAGATTTCTGCCCACTCCAGCTTTAATTCTGCATCACAAAATATCACCTCTAATTACACATTCAGACTTTAACATATGTAGACTATATTAATTCCTGCTTGTAGCTCTGTGAGTTAACAACACCCCAGCCTGTGACTCACCTGAGACTACCCAGGCCCAGCAGGGAGTTGTAGGCCACCGCCTCGATCTTGTTCCTCTCCAGGTAGATGTGAGTCAGGTTCTCCATGCCCCTGAACGCTCCGGGGATCCTCCTGAAGTTGTTCTGGAAGCAGAGCAGCTCCTTCAGCGCCGTCTGCTCTATGAAGATGCGGTCAGGGATGTTGAAGAGGTTACAGTCTGACAGGTCCAGGCGCACCAGCTTCTTCAGTCCCGTGAATGTCCGTGTGTGAAGGTAACTGATGTACTCGTTGTGCGCCATCTTCAGCTCCACTAAGTTGGCGAGGCCCTGCAGGACAGAGGGAGGTTAAACATGTAGTTTCACAAGGTGCTTTTCAGTCTTACAAGACCCCTTGTAAAACTGAAAAGCTTTAGCAGAAGTGCTGTCAAGAGAAGAGATTTCACAGCACATAACACATCAGTAAGAAAAAATACTGGTTCACATGAATTTCCGTAGAAATTTGGGCGAACAAACAAGTGACTGTTTCTGGTGCAGATCTGGATTCATTTCTCTGAGAGGCAGTTCACTCCAAACATATAATCCCACTGAAACCTAGTGGTAATCATGCAGATATTTTTGGTTTTATATATCTGCTGCTCAAAGCACTGGAAAAAAAAACGTATTAGATCAGGAAGTTGTTTCTGCGTGAAGCTGTTTTGGCTCTTCAAATGTAATTTTGTGATGATTTGAGCACGACCATTTTAATTTCATTCACCTCTATTGTGAGCTGCAGCAAATTTCTCAGCAGCAGATATCTCAGAAACTAGGCATATTTTCAGGTGGGGTTGTTTTTGTACTTATCCATAGTCAGTGTATTACATACAGTAGATGGCAGTCGGCTTGCCCCCAGTTTGAAGAAGCAGGCTGGAGTCCAACATGGAAGCTCATCAATGCTGTGGATGGGTGCCAGCAACAAAACATATTTTAGCTACCCTGAAAAAGTTCCACCAAGTGTACACTATATTAGGAGTATTTTTATTGCTTTCCCTTTCAGGCAGACAGCCTGTTCTGGCAGGGAAGCCATTAACAGCTTCAGTTCCCCATCTATGCTCTCTTCAAAGCCAGACTCCATTGACAAAAACAGTCATTTTAACTTGCTGAACACAGGAGCTGCTGGTCTACTGCTGCCTTGGTCAGTTCGTTTATTTGTATTATTGTGTGACTTTAGTGAATCCGAACTAACCCTTTTAAACACCAAAGTAATAAAATGGCACAAACAAACTAACTGATTGAGGCAGCGGTAGACCAAAAGCTCCTGTGTTCAGCAATGTTAAATCACTGGTTTTCTAAATGGAGCCTGGCTTTGAAGAGAGCGATATAATGCCTTCATTTTCGAGTAAAAAATAACTGTCTGACATTAAGGTACAGCAGGGAAAATATTCTAAATATAGTGCACACTGACACTGATATTGATTTTTCTTTTAGGTGGGACATTTTTAGGTGGCTAAGTACATTTTGTTGCTGGCCCCCATCCAACACAGTACATTGCTGAGCTTCCATGTCAGGCTCCAGCCTGCTTCTCCAAACTGGGGGCGTGCTGACTGGCATCTACTGTATGTAATATATTGTCAATGGATAAGTACCTCATACAACCCCACATCAAAAAAATCTGAAGTCTCCCTTTAACTGTCCACAACGCTGGCTGTCACTAAGTGTAAATAAATGTTAGTTTGTTTGGTGCTTTGGATGAACTGACCTTGTTTCTCAGGAGCTACTTAAAATCTGTTTACTAAATGTGCATTTTTAAGGAATTATTTGTGATTAAAATCGAGAGAATAATTCAGCCTTGACAGAGTGTGTGTGCTCCGTGAGTGTTTTCTTTCTCAAGCAGTTTTCACTCTGCTGGAGGCCATCACAAAAAATGCAAGCCAACCTTGTAGTTCATGTTATGAAAACCTGCATGTCACAGACTATTACTCACTGACAGAACAACATGTACAACTCCTTCAGAAGGTGCAGTCTGTAGACGTTGTTCTTGTCTTTTAAGAGGAGTAAATCAAATAAAAAAATGGAATGACAACATCTTACTGTTCTTTTTTTCCAGTACAGATCCTAAAAACATGCTATTTGTTATTTTTGTTAATCTTTTACATTGACTTGACTTGACTCCAGACACATTTTAGAGTACTATCTATAATAATATTTTGTTTAACATGGTTTTCCCACATAATAGTAAAAAAAAAAAATCAAAAAAATGTACAAGGTTGACTGGTTAATGGGCAGCGTTCAAAAAGCAAAACCGTGACACACCTTGAAGGCTCCGGGGGTGATGAAGGAGATGTTGTTGTGGTCCAGAGAGAGAGACTTGAGGGAGGGCAGGGTGCCGAAGGCCCTCTCTGACAGGAACTTGAGTTTGTTCTTGTCCAGGTTGATGGCCGAGGCCTCGCAGGGGAACTCTTTGGGCAGCTCAGCCATGCCGGTGCGGTCGCACAGCACGCTGCAGCTCTTCTCCTGAGTGCAGGTGCAGGAGGCTGGACACGCCCGAACACACGCCCACCGTGCCAGCACCGCCTGAGGCAGCAGGCACAGCACAGAGACTGGAGGAGGACAGAGGGAGAACAGATATCAGAACAGCTCTGCAGTCAGGCCCAAATACTGAGCTGCAAAGAACCACAGGAACCAAACAAGACAGGACTCTTCAACTAAAACAACACACTTGACCATCTGAAATGTGTACAGATTATATCCACAGCTCTCTGTAATCCGTACTCTACTGCAGCATCAGCTGATTACTCGTCAGTTTTTCGGAACAATGCGACCAATTTCCATGTGGGCTGTTCATGTATGAGGACAGAAATCATTTCCAAAGTAGTTCAGGACTAAAAACTTCCATTTAATTATTTCAAATCGACACTGGAGTTCGAAATCTGTGGTTCCCAAACTTATTGTTGTCATTGAAGTTGAGAAAATGTCCCCCTTGTCTCAACACAAGATCTGACTGCATTTTTATCAACACGTAAAAATACTGTGGCTACAAGTAACAAAAGAAACCAACTTGAATTTATTGGAATAACATTTTTGTTTCGTCTTAGTTTCTGTTGTGCAGTGACAAATTAGTCAAATAGTACATCATTTTGGGAAATACACTTATTTGCCTTCCTGCTAAGAGTTAGAGGAGAGGATTGATACCACTCTAGTGCCTATACGAAGCTACAGCCAGCAGCTTGTTAGCTTAGCTTAGCATTAAGACTGGAAACAGCTAGCCTGGCTCTGTCTAAAGGCAACAAACTCCAGAGATGGGACCAAGTCACACATGTGCAAGTCTCAAGTAAGTCTCAAGTCTTAACCTTCAAGTCTCAAGTAAGTCCCAAGTCATTTTTTCTTGGGCAAGTCAAGTCACAGGTTATGTCAAGTCAAGTCAAGTCAAGTCCTGTAATAGGTCAAGTCGAGTCCAAGTCAAGTCACCTTATTATTGTAATTTTACCTGGAGAATCTGATCTTAGCTATATATACACCTCATTAACTCAGCTGTTAACCCAAATCAACTTCATATGCTGTTTTTAACTAAAAGTTACTTCATTTTAAAATCTTA
>NC_065512.1:4598624-4636516 GCF_006386435.1 Epinephelus moara
AAATCACCCATTTAGCTCATTTAACCCTGTGTTGCTCGTTCATAAAACGTCCAGCCGGTCTCGTGATGAACCGGTCAGAATGTTCGCTCACGTTTTCTGGGGTTAATGTTAGCAAATAAATTAGTATAAATTAAATAAATAAATTACTTGCAGTACCCCTCCCGCTGACATGTTGATGCCTATCTGATATAAGAGGGCGTGTTTCTCCAATAAACACGTAAGGTACATAGAGAGGGCATGACTGATTGACAGAGTAGTGATCCAATCATGACAACGCCATTCTCAGCCTGCGCTCCTACCGGGTAATCGATATTTTTATATTCTAACTGAAAACATGATGTGAATAACACTCAAGTCATTCAAGTCATCGTGTCTCAAGTCAAGTCAAGTCCCGAGTCTTTAACTTCCAAGTCTGAGTCAAGTCTCAAGTCTTTTATTTTTTGTCAAGTCAAGTCACAAGTCATCAAAACAGCGACTCGAGTCCAAGTCACAATGACTCAAGCAATCTCTGTAGACGAGGACCTGCTCCCTAACGGCTCATACTAAGGGAACAAAAACAATGAATCTTATTTTCAGGTGATTATACACCTTGTTACATTTGATTTCTGCAAATATATCCCCCTAAATCCTACACACTGGACCTTTAAGACAACAGATGAAATTAAGTTTTTATCGCTGATTAAGAGAAAACAGAGAAAATTAGTTTTGAACTCGTAACCATTAAGGCTTCTGTAGCTACCTGTGTTTGTCTGCTGGATTGCATGACACAATTGAAACCTTTAAAACAGCTACTAAATGAACCTTGTGAAAGTAGTTTTTAAGGCAAATATTTTACTTTACTTTTACTCAACATTTCCCCCCAGTGTAGATCAATATGAATTTCACAGATTCTGTCTCTGGTTCTTTACCCCACTGCTCCAACAACACTAAGAATCTGCAGAAATCTACAAACACCTCAGCACCAGTGAATAAAAAAAGACCCAAACATGCTGATCAGCTCCCGTGGTCGCGGCTCACCAAGATGTAACGCTCGCAGCGACACAAGGACAGTGATGGAGTAATGATTTGATGCTTGATGGCAGTTCGAGGGCTGAACTGTCTCTTTGCCAGCTGCTGGTGAAATGATGATGTGATTAAGACAGAACAGCTTACATCAGAGATTAGCCCCACAACAATAGGTATTGTCTGTGCCTGCTGGGATTTCACCCTCCATCCAGATCGCCCTCGCTCGAGTTCGGCCCTGATCAATCAGTCAAATCAATCTGTCTATCAACACAGGTAAACCAACATCTCAGGATGGTTCGTCAAAAGAAATCTTCCTGAGCTTATTACCGTAAAACTTCAAATAGTAGCCCAGGCTATTGCTTAAATCACTGAACTCAAGGCCTTTAATTCCTTTTATGCAAAAATATATAATATAATAAGGTGTTTAAAATTCTTTATTTGAAAATTTAAAATTTCAATTAGAAATAATTCATTTAATCAAGCTCTGACATACGAAGCATCAGACACAGAGAGCGTCATGACACTGTTTTGATTCTTGCAGACAGGAATATGAATAAGTTACTGGGTAAAAAAGGAATGGACTCGTTTTTTTGACTTCATGACAACTTCGAGTCACCATTTTTTTAGTCATGCCAGTAAATCTGGATAAATCACGGTCGTCTCAGGCGCTCATGGTTTCAGTAAAATGAACTGAATGATTGAATTGAGGAGAATCTAACCAAGCTAACGATGTGTAGCACCAAACTAACCAAACTTTAAACATTTATATTTGTATGTGTGATCTAAACAGCTAACGTTAGCTCAAGTGTGTAGCCAACAATCTGTTTTACACATCAAAAGAACTTTGGTAAAAATGAACTGCTTGGTAACGAGACCAGGCTTCTAATTGAGACAGGTGTTTATCTGTCAAAATGTGTAGCCACATCGGGCTGCTAAAAGGGACTTGGTGTGTAATTGAAGTTTTTAGGAGGATTTAAGGTGTGAGGTTTCTTTCACAGAGACAGTATCGTCTGTTTTACAGCAGAGGCGGTAAAAAAAAAAACAGCAGAGGAGTGAAGGGATTGAAACTGACCAGTGAAAGTGATGACAGTCATTACTGTAGTCTCTCATCTGGGACATGCCAGGATTAACGGAGGTCTGAAACGGCACAAAAAGAGCACAGCAGCACTTAAATGATAAACTGTTGTGAATTATATAAATATGTGACAAACAAAGGCAGTTGCTGGAAGTCTGGAGGTGACTGTTGTAGCTCAGTTTGACTCTTTAACTGTTGATAACAGGGAGAGTCATTTACAGAATATCAAAACTGCGAGTGCAAGATATGTATCTAACATGCAGAGGTGGAGGCGTCATACCTGCAGATCTTCCCCGACAGCTGCATCCATGTGTGTTAGAAGTCACGCTCCAAATATTTGTCCATGTGTCCATCCTGTCCGTCCCGCATCAGTCTGCACGGTGCACCTTCAGCGGCACAACTGATGCTTCAGCCTGACACAGTTCTCAGTGAGAGTGGTTGTGTTTTTACACTTCATCCTCCCCCCTGTCACTGTGTGTGTGTGTGTGTGTGTGTGTGTGTGTTCCATAATACACACATAGCAAAAAGCCATCTCTTAATGGCAGTCAAATCCCCTGGATGGAGTGATGGAAGGAGGGGTGGATGGTGATGGAGACGGGGATGGAGATGGGCGGTTGGCAGGATTACAGAAGTAAAGCAAAGCTCTCAGATCAAATGGCCGAGTCAAAGCGGTAACTTACCAACACACACACACACACACACACACACACACACACACACACAGCATGAAGTTGGACATGAAACTTATCAGAAATGCAGATGTTGAAATGGATTAGAGGATCAGTGCACCATCAGCAGTGTGATCTGATGTGAGGGGCGATCGATACAATGTGTGACATAAGATTACTGTACTGTCCACACTGTATGGACGGACATCTTTCTACACTGAGTGGAGAGAGTTCACTCAACTCCCGGAGGTGGAATGTAACTAAGTACATTTACTCAAGTGATGTATTTAAGTACAAATACAAAGTCACATTCAGACCAAGATCTCATTTATAATATAGATATAGAAATATAATAATGAAATAGCACAACTTCAGGGTCTCGACAGTTCGGAGTCTCTGTTGTCGTTCTTTGTGCCTCATAATGTTCCACACGTGTTCAATAGGAGTCAGGTGTGGACTGCAGACAGGTCAGACTGGTACCTGCACTCTTTTACTATGAAGCCACGCTGTTGGAACATGTGCAGAGTGTTTCATTGTGTCGCTGGAATCAGCAAGGATGTCCCTGAAAAAGATGTCGTCTGGATGGCAGCATATGTTGCTCCAAAACCTGTATGTAGCTTTCACGAAACAAGAAGTTACCCATGATGCCATGGACACTAACAAACCTCCATACCATTACAGAAGCTGGCTTTTAGCTTTGTGCTGGTAACAGTCTGGATGGTACTTTTAGTCTTTGGCCCGGAGGACACGATGTCCATGATGGACTTGTCAGACCACTTCGTGTCAGTACATCTCAGCTGAGCTCAGGCTCAGAGAAGTCGGCGCCGTTTCTGGATGTTGTTGATATCTGCTTTTCACTTTGCATGGCATTTGTAGCTGCAGCGATGACCTGTGTTTACCGACAATAGTTTTCCAATGTGTTCCTGAGCCCATGGAGTAATATCTAGAGCAGAATGACCATCCAAGGAGCACGTGTACGCATCATTGGCTTTGGCTGGCAGAGGACTCAACTTGAGTTTGATTTAAATGACGTTAATTTGTTAACTTAGGTTCAGGAGCAGGGCCTCGCCTCAACCACACCTCTAATTACCTGCCAAGCCTACTTACACCTGGTCGACCCATCCTGCTCTGATTGTCTCAGTTTTCTCAACCCACTCTCCCTTCACTTCGTCCCTCATCTTTTCATATTCAATCTGGTGCATACCTCTCCCATGTCTCATTCTGTGTACTCTCTGGGGGGCCTGTGATCAGCTCGGGAGACGAAACTCCCACACTGAGTCTCCCTCCGCCCAATCTTCCCTACATCCTCCCAGATCAACCTATCAGAAGACTTTCCTCTTCCACCTTCGTCCCACTTACATCCATTCACCAGCCCTCAACAACTACACCTCCTGAATTACAATGAAACCTTTACATGACAGATTGTTGTGGCGTGGTCTTTACTAGTGAACTGGTCCTTGCCAGTTCGTTCAGTGCCGTTGCTGCATTACATTACGCCAGGTCAGGGATTCATGAGCACTTGGACGTTCGACAGGTGTTCCGGTACATAAACCTACTGGAGACTTAAAGAGTCATTCAAAAAAATTTGCCCATCACTGGTGGAAATACTTGATTTTGATCTGTCAAAGCCAAAGTGATGCTGCTACACTCACTGCTCACAACAAGGTCTGTGGATTATCCTGAGTAACCAGGTCATGATTTCTGGAAAGAGACATTACTGTTGAATTGCTCAAATGTATTTTGGCACTTTGAGCACCTCAAGCTGAGTGCCATCTAGTTCCATTATATTGGAGAGACGGCAGACATCTCTACGGCTAATATCTCCAACATTCGGCAGCTCACACCAAAACTATCCAAACTGATAAACAGCTCTACAGGTGAGAGACAAAATGTGTAAGTGTGTCTTTAAGTAAAGGGTCTGCACACATCCTCCACCACTTCAATGTCCCTAAAATATTACTTTCAAAGTGACACAGTTATTATACAACAGGGTTTTAATGGGTGTCAGTGGCTCAGTGGTTATGAAACCTACTCAGCACATTAGAGACCATGTGACCTCTCAAGAGTAACATGAAAAAACCTTCCAAAATTGGGGTAAACAGTTCTGATGCAGGATGAAAGAGATGTTAACCGGTGTTCTGTCTTTTCACCGCCTAAAAGGCTCCCACAGACGGCCCGGGTACAGACCATCTGTAGAGGCATCAAATACAGGTCAGCTTCCTTTTTTTGTTGGTCATTTTACCCGCGTTTCACCAGAATGTGTCACTTTAAAGTTCAGCACACATACCATAATCTCTGCACATCTGGTTACCATGGGAGGAGACGACTGTGACAACTGTCTGGATCTGGGTCGTCTGGGGGATTCGGCTCACCTGGTCTGACTGCCTGAAACAGACACACACACACAGCATCTCGCTTCTAAACCATGAGCGTTAATGTGTTGGGGAAACACTTCACACAATGTTTTCAAACCTGGCTGATTTTACCTTCTTTACAGCAGACATTTTGAGTTGACACGAAAACAGGTGTTACTGAAAGCATTAACAATGGCTCTGTTCTATGAAGTGTCCCGGTCGCCATGACAGCAGGGATGGATTACTGAACAGGGCCTACCGGGCACAGACCCAGGGCCTTAAGTGTCAGGATGCCCTCTGCAAAATGACAAATTAACATGTACTGACCAGGAAGAGATTCAAATTAGAAAAGAAAAAGACAAAAAGACCTCAGAGACACAAAATGTATATCAACTACAAAGAGATGTAAAACCACTGCTCAGTCCTTGTGTCTTGCTCCTGTGCAGGAGAGACTGTGGGGCCCTCTGTATGTCTGTGCCCAGGGGCCTGTTGTCTCAGTCTGCCCATGCATGACATGAACCTGAAACTACAGCATCTTAATGACACTTGGTCGACATTAAACTCTTTATTTACACCTGTGTTTTCCTACTGTCAAAATGTCTTCCATGTATAATTAGTGAACATCACTACGTGCTGACACTGGCATGCAGTTCATGTTTGATCACCCTGGAGGTGTTGGATGGGGCTGACGTCACACTCATGTTGAAACAGGAGAGAAACACAGAACAATGGGGGATCTAAGGATCTTCTATCATGTTTAAGAGGCCTGCTTGTTGCCTTTTCTGGGATGGACAAGGTCACAGTGAGCCTGACATTTGACCACCAAAATTTAATCGTAAATTTTCCCCGTTAGATATTTTTGTTCACCAGAATGGGACGGACAACTTGGAGACGATACCTCAGGCTGCGACTATCGCCAGCAAAGGGGCATAATGATACAGGAATAAATTTGGAAAATAAATAGGGGGGAAAACCAAGTGCAAAATAAATACATTAAAAAAATCTATAAATATTCAAAATTTTAAAAGAAATTACAAAAAATTCCCATTTAAAAAAAGGGGGAAATATAACTAAACATGGGCATTAATTCAAAGGTAAATAAAAACAAATATAAATTTATGTCACATTTATTAGTTAATGCCCAGATTTTTTTTTTTAAATATTATTTTGGTACATTTAATGGCATAAAAATGTGTTTATCTAGTCATTCATTTTTTTATTTTGGCATCTTCAGGTGTTGCACTACAGTGTTATTATTTAGGTTCTTGTACCAGTCTTTATTTTAGTTGAACAAAAGTAAATATAAAACTCCTGTCCTGGGGTCTCATTTATAAAACAATGCGTAGGATCCATCCTAAAAATGTACATACGAACAAGAGCCAAAATGGCGGGCACTAGAAAGCATTTGCCAATTTCCACTCTCCAAACGAGTTTGTAGATCACAATATCTACGAGAGAAGCAGCGTACTTCTCTTTCAGGCCTTGTTTTGTGCGTACACAGCGTTTATAAATGAGACCCCTGAGCTGCACCACTGGAGCAGAAACACTGAATCAAATAAGGCGACACAGTAAATACCCGTCAGTTCACTGAGCTCAGACTGTTTGTGAAAATAACACCACTGACACAGATGAATTTACAAATGAAAACTTTATATATTTTTTTTCTCAAAACAAATGAAGCCCATCCAATCTATACCAAATTGAATTTTGCCGCCGGTCCGCCCCGTATCCACACAAGGCAACAGGCCGCTGCTACAGGTCTTCTCTGCACAACTACAGTAAACAACTCTTCAGGAAACATGCTTGATTTTTCCAGATACTTTTTGCATTCAAACATTTTATTTTGGTAAAATCATACAATTTGCACAGCTGAGTATTTCCCATGCAGTGCAGTAGCCTATACGCTAATACAGAAAGCAAAGTCTACGTCTAAAGAGCTCTGGGTTCTCTGGAGAACGTGGAACAAGTCTCGGGTTCTGCCCGCACAGAGCGGCCTGCGCAGAACCTCATGTTCATCTTATACACTTCGAACAGCTGCCTTGGGAAACAACGCTGCAGACGTGCTCAACATTCAGGGAGAACTCCAGAGGGGTCATATATGCAAATACAACAATGAGAATAAACCACATGTTTGTTTCTTTAAGGATTGCCATGTGCCAGACATTCACTGGAGAAAAACAATTATCAGGTCAAATTAGAGTAAAGAATCAATAATGCACACAACTGGAGAATCTGAACACTTCAGCACTGATATGCTTCCAGAATTTTTTCTATTTTTATTTTTTTATGTTTGCTCTTTTGACAGCTTTATTCCAAACCTTGGCATGTTTGTTTTCAATTCCATTTCAAATTTTGTTGACCAATTGGTAGAATCTAATAGAGATGACCGGCCCTGAGGAGGCCCCGAAACAGCTGTGGATATTATTTACTGAGTCCAATGTATCTTAAACATTAAAAAGCTCACACTACCCCGAAATATATAAATTTCACGCATACAGGTGACATTCAACATTCAAGTGCCAGTGTTTTTTGTACTGTCTTTTGGTCAAGTTTCTGAAACTTTCAAAGAATCACTTTGAGGCTTACAAAAATAAATATTTGTCAAAAATGCTTAATAAATTACACAAAACTAGCAGCAAAAGTAGAATCTAGAAATCTGTGCAAATGGCTAAATTCCCCCGACTGCTAAATCCCCTGGTCCCAAATAAATCCTGGTTTAAACGTTGAGAACCCGTCCCCTTTGTAAACAAGCTGCGTTTTTCACAATCTCCTCACACACAATATTTGGAAGCTTAAGGACACATATCCAAGACATCTATATAAAACTCTAGATGTGCAATAAAAGAACTTTTGTAAAACTCGATGGGCACGACGTACACGGGCCTACACACCTAAATCAAGTAGCACCATTCAATCTCAAGTTCTCAACACTGTCAGTGCATCCGCTTTTAGTTCAATTTCTTAAAAAAAAAGAAAGAACAAAAAACAAAACAAAAAAAAGGTTTCAAGGCACGACACACCCGATGAGAAAATTGGGAGCATTTGAGGTGAAAACGCCCCATCTCTCCTCCTCTCATGGCTGCTCCTCTTTGAGAGGAAAAGCCTGCTCTGGCTTCGCGAAGCCACAGATTTTTATACGTGTCTGAGCAGATGAACTCCCAGAGGACCTGACAGTACTTTAATGTTCCGTAAGGAAGTGGACACTCCCACGTCTTTGGCCACCTCCACAGTTACACTACGCAGCAATGGAAACCAAAGCCACGGACGACGGCGGTGCACTGAAAACTGCGCCCCCACACCTACCCCCCCCCCTCGTTCCCCTAACCCCAGTGGTCGATGTGCTGCTCTATCCCGCTCTGTTTCCGCGCCGTTTAATTGATAAACCTCAGTGATCGTTCCTGTCTCTTAAAGATGAACCATGCCTCCAACGCAGCTTGAAAAGAGAAAACGTTTGTAATTAAGTTAAGCCTGCGACTCAGTTCACGTGTCTTTCCTCCTTGACCAAAAAACAAAACACTTGCAAGCGTAGAATACCATCTGGGCCTCGTGGTTGCCGTTCGATTCAGTAAACGCTAACACCACGCTGTGCCCTCCCGATGCTGTGGTCCTTTATGCAGCCATTTTGAACTTCACTTTCAAGATGGCAGGCATTTTTTGTTTTGATGCACATTTGTAGAGAAACGATTCAAAGATCGAAAAACTGACACAGTTTTTCAATTTTGCAACACACCTGCACCAAAAATGTCTCAAGTAAAAATAAACAAAAAACACCGCCCACTTAACGTAGCTAGCACTTGGTAACATACTAGCTGCCGTAACACTGTCAAGTCAATTGAGAAATGTGGAGTAACAAGTTCCAGCAGTGATTACTCTTGTTTAAACCTCAGCGATTGTTGGCACTGAGCTTAATGACTTATGTGTTTCTTAAGATTACATTAGGAATGGCTATTTCAAAGACTATCATATCCATAAAAAGGAGCCTGTCCAGGATAGAGTGAGCAAAAAAAGAAAAAGAAAAACAAATGTAACTTTGTCCCTTAGGATTAAAATACGGTTGCTTCACAGAGTGGCCCAGTTTGTATTAGACATAGTAATGGCTCCATTAGCTGTTTGACTATAGAAAAGGCTACATGATGTTCCTGCAATAAATTTGAAGTTCAAATGGAATCATGACTCAGAGCCACAATACCCCAGTGTTTGCCAAGGTTTGATTAAGTCCAAGCTTATTTTACCTTTCTAATATTTTTTCACCAAACAAAAGAGTAAAATCAAATTTAGAGCTCTTGGCCATGTTCATCTGGTGAAATGAAAACATAGATTTCCTGTCTAAATTCCAAAGGCACAGTACATTAACATACAAATGATCCTCAGGTTATTCGATTGGTTTTTTTTCTTCCACAAAAAGAACAAAAATACTTTTAACAATGAAAGTCCGAAGTTGCTATCGGACGATGCATGTCAGCATCCATGCTCACTCTGAGGTGTGCGAATCTCTGCGGTCTCCGCGGTGCGCTGCACGTGCTGGTGACTTTCCTTTGCGTCGTGCTGCACTTCCTTTTTGACAGAAGCGAATGGCAGAGAACCAGGGTTGGTAATGTACTGTGTGTCAGTGAAGCTACACAGGGAGGGTTGTTATGGTCTGGCTTAAGTTAACATGTGGTTTCCATTGGGTCGGGTTGGCATGGCAACCTATTCCTATGGCGACTAGTTGCCCCACCAATCCACACTACCAGAGTGGCTGTAATTTCCTCCGTAGCCGTCATTGCTGTAGAAGTTGCCGCCAAAGCCACCTGCGAGGGACAAGGTCAGAGGTCAGTCACAGCTGAGCAGCAACAAAAAACATACAGCAAGTGTTACATTACATACACTGCTACATGTAGCTACATGCTAACGTCAGGGAAACATGTTATCTTGGTTGCCGATTAGGGAGGTCAACTGTTAACCTGTAAACCAACATGTCAATATTCTCGACAGTTATTTCTGCTGCTTCTAGTTTACCACACAGATCTGGTAGGAGATAGCCGGCTGGCCGCATTAACATGTGAAAACATGCTGAGACAGGCAATAAAACGGAGCGTCTAAGGCAGACCGTGAACACAGTTGTTTTCTAAACCTGTTCTACTATAAAAACACAAGTATGAAGTGAAGTGAAGTGAAATGACCAGTAACAGGTCCCCTTTCAGGGTGACAAAGTAAAGCACAGATGAAGGGTTGGGGAAATGCTGTTTCCTTACCTCCACCAAAGCCACGGTTTCCTCCATGGCCTCCAGTGTTACGCCCACCACGGTTGCTACTGAAGTTTCCAGGGCCACCGGACGTCTGACGGTAGTCTCTAGCTCCAAAACCACCAGAGAACCTAAACAAGAACGTACATTTGTTAGACTTCCTGAAGATACATTTCCTGAAGGTACAAGTTAAAGATCATAAAGTGGCTGAAGCAGTGTCAGTGTTTAAAACTAACATCTCACAGAAGAACAACTGCATTGCAGCAAATGTTAGGATCCAAAAATACGAATTTGTTCCCCTTAGTTACCTCTTAGAGCGTCCGCGGCTGCTGCTCTTGTGCTGGTGCTCGTAGGCTAGGCTCTCAAGCCAGGAGGGAACCTCCTGCTTGGCCTCCACCAAAATGTCCAGCAAATCTTTGGTTATGTTGCTGTTTTTGTCGTTAAAGAACGACGTGGCCAGACCTGCATGAAACGGCAAGATTATAAAGAGTCCATTAAAATATTAATGTAGCCAACAGACATCAAAACCATGGTTTCCAAAAAACAAAAAGGCTCATACCCAGATTGCCCACACGTCCCGTACGGCCAATACGGTGAACGTACTCCTCAATGTCACTGGGCAAATCGAAGTTAATGACGTGCTTCACATTGCTGATGTCCAGACCTCTGGCAGCCACCTGGAAAAGAAGAAGTTAATAGAAAATATGTTAAGTATCAAGATTATGAGACCACAGGAAAAACAAACAAACAAAGACTTCATGTTGGCCACTGGTCATATTAATTATGGAACAGCTGATGAAATCCACCAACAATGTTCGTCAGTTCAGCCAAAGCCACAGTTTCCATGACCCAGTTGGCCTGATTCCTTCCAGGGTTTTTCCCCCCCAAATGTGAATCAAACACTAATGAAAAGCTAACAATCTCAATATGTCCCTTTTTAAAACCAACAAAATAAGATTCTGTAATAGATTTGTTTCCCTTTGAGCTTAAATTCACATAGTTTGCAAACATGGAACTGGATCCAAAATGAATTTGGCTCATTCCGAGGTATGATAATGTCACCAGGGTTCCCACACATTTCAAAACTTATTTATGACTTTCCAAGGTACCATAATAAAATGTTGATTTCAGAAAATAATGCGCTGCATTTGTCGGCCTGGTTGTGGTCCTTTTCTTCACACACACATGCTGTTATGTTACATTAAGTGGAGGATTAACCCCAGAAGATTACTGTGACAATTCCAAGAGTTTTCCAAAACTTTTAATGATTTTAACTAACTGCATGACTTTCCCATGCCTGGAAAATGAGACCGTGAACTTCCATGACAGTGGCGGGAACCCTGTGTGACATTTGCACTTACAGGGACACATTTAGGGTGAATGTAGTACACTGAAGCCATATTCATGTTAAGTAGAGAGGGAAACATATCACAATCATGTTGCTCTATATGAAACAGTAGCTCATGCAAGACCTTACTAGATTTTTAGAAGTCTGAAAAAAACGCTCAAAGCTGATTTTAGAGCTCAAAACTGATGTCAAGAGGACTGGTTTTATAAAATTGCAAATTAAAGAACCAATCTAACCCTTCAGTGTTGAAAAATGGGATGCAACAACTCAGTGAGGGGTATAAGAAGAGTTACTTACAGCTGTAGCCACCAAGATGGGGCAGCGTCCAGAGCGGAACTGATGCAGAGCTTCCTCTCTGTCCCTCTGGGATCGATCTCCATGGATGCTGGTGCAGGCGTATCCCTCGTGGTAGAGGAAGTCTTCCAGAGCGTCTGCTCCTTTCTTGGTTTCCACAAACACCAGAGTCAATGAGTCTTTGCCTGTGCAGCCGGAAACAAAGAGGACGAGACAAAAAGGAAGGAGAGCAGGATAAAGAGCACGAAAGGAGAGGAAAAAGAACATAAATAATTGATACACGGGAACAAGGGTATGGATGGATTCTTTAAACTAAAAGAAGATGGGAGCAGGAACTTAAAACTGTCACACTAAAAAAGGTCAGCGATTGCAAGATTGTGAAAGAAAAGAAGAAGATAAAAAAATGACAACTTAAAAATGGAGATATGGGTTCATAAAAAGCTTTAGATTTACTGACAACCATTAATTTAAAACCTTTGCCTCAGTGTTTCTGAACACAGTACTGATGATAACCACATTATGTTTAAACTGGGGATGTTGGACAGTTGTCTGTGATCGGCGTGGGACATCCCTAGTTTAAACAATGATTAAAAAATTAGATATGCGGTTACAATCTAGATATTGGGCATTAATGGCTATCAGAATAAAAGCTTGAGATAATAAGAATGGCTGAGGGGTGATGGGATAGGACAGGCCATTCCAAGTGGCACCACTTGCAGCTAACTGCTTTTCCGATGCACTCCGGCACAAGCCAGGAAACAAAATATCCATCCAAGCTCCATCGCCTCCATATTGCACATCACTTAAGCCTGCGAGTACTTTAAAATAAAGCCCAGATCAGCCTAATCAGACTAGCTAAGATGGAAACAGGACACTTGGCTCGACACTTCCATGCAGTTGACCACCCGACCAAAGCCTCTTTACCTAACAGCCAAGTGTGTGCTTTACCAAGGTCGTCCATCACATGTATTACACATTAGTTTGCCTTTCATAGTGGCAGCTGCACCAGTTACTATGGAAACAGGACAAAGGCGACGTTTGTTGTGTCTTTGGAGGTAAAAATCAAGTTACAAAACACAGGACTTCTTCATAATAATACCAGTAAGGAGAGGACACTGAGAGATGGCTCAATACACCATTAAAATAGACATTAACAATGGTACTACTCTGGTTCTTGTGGCAGTGAAGTGGTCTTAACTAGATCTACACCAACTGTTGTATTCTGCTCACTAGAGTAACAGATTGGTGCCTTTAAATCTGCTACAGCCACATGACTCATGGAAACTGAGAGCCCTTTCTATGACAACCAGCCAATGTGATCATGTTGAGCCAGCTGACCTTAGTGCCAGTGTTGATAACACACTGTAGCTCTGTGGCTGAAAAGGACTGCACTATTGACTCTGATGGTCCATGTGGTGCAAGGCAAATGTTATTGTTGATCCTACAAGCTCCTATTGGAAATGAAAAGGAAAAAACAAACAAAACGGAGGCAGCATGTCAGCTGGGGAGCAGAGGGACAGGATGAGCTGTGGGATGTGATGTCTCTGGCTTGTGGGTCAGAGTGAAATTATGATATGTTCACACTTACCCGGTTTCTCTGGTGCCTCTGTCACATTTTCCTGAACCTCACTGGGAATAACTAAGATATAAAACCAAACCGGCCAGTAAACGTAAGGCTGCTCAGGTACACACATATGACAGCTTTAGATTATCATGAGATGCAACCCCGCTAAACACCGCTCAGTCCCTGCTCACCCCTGTATGATATTTTGTGTTGATATTTTATCTTTCACTGCAAGCTATCGCTATAATGAACAACTTTTGTTAGCAGAGATGTAGCAAAGTCAATATTAGCTTGATATGGGGCAGACTGACAAACACAGGATGATGGATTAGAGCTCAGTGTGACCTTCATGAGAGGCAGAAATCTTTTTTCATCATAATGTATTCATTTCTTACCTGTGGCATTGAGCAGGTCAAGAAGGAAGGACCTCTTGTCGGTCTCCTCGACCCAGACCACCTTCTGGGTGATGTTTTCTGAAGTGGAACCAACACGGCCCACTGCCAGGAAAATGTAGTCCTCCAGGAAGTCGCGAGCAAGGATCTACGCAGACAAATCAAATAGTAAGTAAGATAATTATCATAAACAGTTTGGATTTTTTTATTTATTTATTTATTTATTTTTTTAAAAAGGTGGGGGTTGTATGAGGCAAGATTTTTATACTCATCGACTGTCCAACACACCTGGATTTCCTTGGGGAAGGTGGCACTGAACATCATGGTCTGGCGGATGCCTTTAGGTGGCATTGTATCCTGCTCCACAATGCGTCTGATCTGTGGCTCGAAACCCATGTCCAACATGCGGTCAGCCTCGTCCAGGACCAAGAAGCTGCAGGGACACATTTCACGTTTAATTTCAGTCAATAAAGCACAAATCCTGATCCGAGCGTGGATTGTTCCGTTATACTGACTTGCAATAGTCCAGACCGATCTTGCCCCTCTCCATCATGTCGACCAGACGTCCAGGTGTGGCCACCAGCAGATGACAGCCTCTCTCCAACTCCCTGATCTGTTGGCCAATATCAGCGCCTCCGTACACCACGCAGGGACGCACACGTGAGCGATAGGCGAACTAAAATGTAGGAAATAAGGGCAGATAATTAGGCTTCAAGGTGTATATTAAATGCATTTACAATGTTATACAACAGTATCAGTTACTGTCACTTGTACTCTGAGCTCACCTTTCTCGCCTCATCGTAGATCTGCAGAGCCAGCTCTCTGGTGGGAGCCAGAACGAGAGAGATCGGGTACTGCTTACGGCGGCCATACCTTCCATTCTCCTTTGAATCAAATAAATAATATTCATTAGGACAAATCGAAACCTTAATGCAGGATATGCTCAATTATGGTGCATTTTCTTTCCCCAGTACCTGGCCACTGTTCTTGGCAGCCTGCAGAGCGTCTCCAGGCCCGTCGCTGTAGATCTGACTCAGCACTGGCAGCAAGAAAGCAGCAGTCTTGCCGGAGCCTGAAACACAGCAGGGATTATGAAATAGGCGCCATTATTTAGAGTAACCTAAAGTAAAGCTAAATGATACATCAGCCTTTTCCTTTTATTAAATATGGTATAATAATAACCTATATTAACTTCAGACAATTTAACAGGTAAAAACTAGTTTATGAACTCGAGGCTGACAAATGCACACGCTGAGAATATACAGAATTACTCACCAGTCTGGGCACAAGCCATCAAGTCTCTCTTGGACTTGATGATGGGGATAGCGTGCTTCTGAACCGGAGTGGGACGAGTGTAGCGACTCAGGTTGATGTTCCCCATGATAATCTCCCCCATGTCCACATCATGGAACTACAGGATAATCAGACATGACGTCAGTAAAGGCACAAACTGTTCTTTCAAACCTTTCAAATTTCATTTTAAATCAATCCATGTAGATATAGGACGGCTATTTTGATTACACTAGTATAAATATGCATCACTGCTGAGTATAGACTTACACTTTCGATGTGTGGCGGGCAGTTGGATCCAGTGGCCTCCACTGGAATGTCATCATACTTCTCAAAGTTTATCCCAGTGTTGCTTGCAGAGAAAAGCTCACTAGAAAATAGGTTTTGTAAAGTTGAGATTAAAATGCAAGCACAAGAGGGCTGTGACGGTTTTATTATTTGTGAGCAAAATCTGTCTTACTGTTCCAGGCGCTCATTGGGAGCGGTGGGCTTGGACCAATCCTCCTCTCTGGAGTCGTCCACCCAGCGGCTGTTTCCTCCACCAGCAAAGCCCCCGCGCTCATATCTGTACACAGCACACCATTTGTTAGAGCTCAAGGAAAGCCTTTATCTCATGTCTGGTTTAATACAACAGTATCTGCACTTTAATACAGGCAAAAAGCAGGTTTAATACAGTATTAATATTAAGCTAGGCGAAGACTTCAGGGGCTTAGCGTCGTTTGAGCAAACGTCCAACATACTGGTTAGGTTCATTGCCTTTGCTAAAACAAGCTATTCACTATATTCACATTGCTAGTCATACATTGACGCTTATTAGTGCTGAATTACTTCGATAGCTACAGAAAATAAATTTGCAGTTTTGTTACATATTCTGGAAGATTATCCAAGAAAGATCACTAACAGTTTTATCAAGCACACAACAAAAATCCATGTCTTTTTAATGACTGAGGGAACCCTGTGTATCGCAAATTTTGTACCACTTCCTGTGTCCACTATGCAGCGCTGAAGAACACGCACTAAACACACATTTTGTTGCTGCATGTCAAGTGTGGACCACACAACGTAAAATTCACAAAAAGCTCAACATTTTCAAGGTCTGATGAATTCTATAGGACTTTAAGTACAAAACTTGCCATTTCCTGTTACCAGTGGGTGGCGCTATGACTGTCACTGAATATTAGCACATGAATGTCTTCAGATCCAGACACTTTTAAAGCATGAGAAAGTTTGGGTAGACTGGACAATGCATTCTCTTTGCAGATTCATAAAACTCAAGGTTAAGTACATTATAAGATGTCAAAACTTCACACACCTTCCCCTTGAGCCTGCTCCACGGTCATTGAAGAAGTTAGACTTTGACCTGTCATTGCGTCCTCCAAAGCTGTTGTAGGTATTGTCCCGAGGAGCTCCCCAGTTGCCTTCACCTCCAAACCCTGTGACAAACAAATCAGACCCTGTAAGTAACACTTTCTTTTACAAATCATCAGATGACACCACTTTCTTACCAAAAGTGGAACAAAGATAATTTCCTGAAATTACGTACAGAACTAACGTGGTTAATTTAATTTATACCTGACTGCAAATCCATTATATATATTTTAAGAGTAACTGCATTCTTATAATCGAAAGAACTATATAAACAAGGGTGGGGGGAGGGCCGAGTTCTCATCCTTAACTTCACTCTTAAAACCGGGGCTATAGTTTGATATTTTAGATCACGATAGGGTTTCCCCACCTGCATTCTGTAATGGTTGATTAAACGAGCCTCCACCCCTGTTACCACGGTAGGCGCCACGCCCACCTCTATCATTGCGAGGGGGTCCTCGCCCTCCAAAGCCCCCATTTGTGCGGTTGTCATGGTAACCATTCACAAATCCATTGCTGCGTCCACCGTCCCATCCAGGTGAATCTTTATGGGAAGAGAGGAAATAAAAAAACAAGATGAAAGGCTTGTGAGGAAGAGCATAGTGCTGCATATGTTATGAATCTGTGAGTAAGCAAGTTGACAATTGGCTGTACTCGTAGTCCTTACTAGCCATGAGTCTCTCTTCAAGTGACTGGCCTATTTTAGCATAATTTACTGACAGAAGGGATGCAAGCAACTCCACAGTAAACTAGAACCTGGACTGAAAGCTTGTGTAACTACCAGGAAGAAAACAATGCTGCAACATGTGTCACAAGTCTTTGACGTCTAATATGAAGAGAATAGATGCAGAGAAATCGGTTTTATTAAATAACCAACCAGACACTGGCTTTGTTATCTGCGTAGGATGGACATGTCTGTACCCAGAGACCAACTGAACCCTGTCCTCTGCCTGAATGGGACATTTACCACAACGATCTGCCCAGCTTTGGACACTGGCTGTGTCATCGTTCCCATCGGAGGCCACACTGTTATCAGTGCAGGCTGAGGATGAGGCTGGTGGGGGGACAATGGACAGTTAATGCTGCCATGGTATAAGGCTAAATAGCTGAGGCTGTGCCACAACAGCATCAAGGGGCGGGCAGACCAGCCACACAGATCTAGTCTCAGATTAGTCTTGCTTTGGAGAATCGGTTCAGCCAAAAGGGCTGATTCTAGATCTGTGGTGAGGATCTTGATTTCTACCTGTGGGCCAACAGGTAAATGCTTCCATCATGGTGCCGCATTCATGACAGCACAAGGGACAAGCCTTGTAATGCTTCACACAGGCACACACCGATCTAGGCTATGCATTGTAGATCCAACCATTAATAAGTAAAGTTTTTTTTCCTCTGATACTGATCTGAGTAAGTAAATACATTATCATGTAATATAGAATTAAATCACCATTATTCATTGTCTAGCAACATCAGATGCTATGTTGATGGTGAAAAGAAGCGGATTTTGGTCAGTTCAGGGAGGATTTAGGGCCTCTCAGCGCTGCATTGCAATCAAGAGGTCAACAGAGTAATCACTGGAGTTTCAGACATTTCCACAGTTGGGTGCAAATGTCTACTAAATAGATTTAAGTTTACATAAAGAAGTGTAGTGAGTAATTTTCAATCAACTGCACCAGAATTTGTGATGGAATTTAGTCACTCAGACTGGTATCAGACAAAAACGATGCATGTGCACACTGCAAAGAACACCGTGCAGCAGTGCCACGGCCGAACTCTCCGAGACAGCAACACAGGTGACGTCACAGTTCACATCAAACCACCAAAAACACAATACAATAACTCTAAAATACAATGTTAGAACTACCAAACTTATGAAAACTGCAAAAGAGTAACCATTCTTCTCTAAGCAGTGTTGGATTCAGTTAACCCTAGGGGCAATTTGCCGAGGCACGTAGAGAAGGAAACGCAATACAGGAAAATTCAAATTTAACAAAAAAAATAAATAAAATAAGGCAAGTGTAGGCCCCGACACTCCAAGCCGCCAACTGGCTGTCCGCTGTAGCCTTTGCAGTGTGTTCAAGAGCAATTATTTTGCTGAGACACAGCATAATCAGGCGACGCAGCTGGGGGCCTTTGTTGCTGCTAGTTCTCCGAAGGCGGTTTGGTGTGTCTGGGCCCTAAAGCTGTTCACATAGGCGATAAGCGATTGATCAAATTTGATTTTCAATTGTGACTTCAGCATCCAACGATTATGAAAACAAAATTAACAAGGTAAAATGATCATGGCGCGATTTTGCAATGACGTTCTCATTTTGTCTCGTGTTAGAAATCCAGCACACCACTCGCCGCCAACTTGGCAACTTTCTTGCTAGATCTGTTGACTTTTCAGACTCTGTCACTTTATTACTAAAAAAAAAAAAAAGCACTCAGTGAAAAATTTAGCAGCTTATTCAGACCATTGGGGAAAAGGCAAGAAATATATTCAGATATATTACTTAAGTTCAATAAAGTCCAATGAAGTGAAGTAAACATTTTGAATAATCCTGATGTCAATATTGACCCAAATACTTGTGATAATGATCTGACGTAATCGAGCAGCCCTACACATTATAATACAAGTACAACACGTAAATGCAAAAGCTGTACAAATAATGATAAGGTAATAAGAAAGATGATAATAGTGGAAAAATTAGCTTGACATACTACGTCATGTGTCACATTCAAGTTAAGGCTAAAGTAGTTTTCTCCCTAAGAGTTATGGAAGTTTGTGTCTAAATGACGAGAAAATTAAAAACACATTTTGAATGCTACATGGATGACCATCTTAATTTTTTACAAAAAAGTAAATAAATTCTGACTGAGAAGCTAAATTGAATTAACAGTGTACACCTGGGGAATTTCAAACCTCATAAGTATGAGTTTCAAGTGGTTTGGTGAATCCAACACTGCTTGAAAAAGGAGAATATGTCCCTTAGCACAGTCTCACATATTGCAGGCGAGCCTTGATGTGCCCTTTTGATCATGCTGCCAGGTGCGCCACACTCCAGACAGCAAATTAACGACATGTTCTGGAGATGTTTATGCAGCAACCCAAGCCTGCTCAACTTCAAAGGTTGCATGTTGCAAGATTCCTTTGACTTTTCATACCCAAGGGTTACACTTAAGAGTATAAATCAGCTCGGACAGTCTGCTAACTGCACAATACTGGTGCATTATCACCCAAACACAGTGCAAGCCAACTAAACTTGCCTAACAGCCAGTTTTTTATTCACCGTTGAAATTGCAAATACCAAAGAAAAGGCCCAAGAGAACACCTGATCATCACTCTACTTTAAAAAACCTTGCAGAAACAAACATCCCTTTCAGACGCTGTGGGTCAGAGGTATTCAATCATGTGCCAAGGAGAGTTGACTGTATGCCGGTTTCTGTTCCACCACCGAGTGCACCACTAGATTTCAGTGGTTATTCTAACCTCACACCAGATAGAAGTGACTAATCAAAAGAAATCCCCTAGTGCAGTTGGTTGTAGGAACAAAAGCCTGCATGCCCTCAGGTTCTCAGCACAGTGTTCAATAATCCCACTTTTCCAATAGTGCGCTGTGGGCAGACACAAAAAGCCACAAGGTCTCTGAAGAACAAGAACTGAGAGACTTGTGATTAATATCGTGTGTGTTGAGTTGTGTCAATGCAGCAAAGTAAAGCTCAGTGTCTTTGCTAAACAAACTGCCTACTTTGATTTCATGACTGCAACCTAGAGAGGTTAAAAGGTATGATTTAACAATGCAAAAACAGATATACATCGTTCAGATTTCTTTCACTGCTGACATCGTCTCATTATTAGTAGGACAGCCACTAGTGATGCAGTGCAGAGTCTTTGAAGGCACCATCACCATGCATCATAAGTAACTTAATTTGCAAGCTTTGACAAACGCTGTGTTAGGCCCAGATTTCTGCTGCTTTTTCAAGTGACCATGACAAAGCAAGGGCACGTTGATTATGCCCCAGTGTTCAGCTATATGTACACTATGAAACTCTGCCAACAAGTAGATGGCTTGGCATGCAGGTAGAGGTCAAGGTATACCACATCTGTTTCGCCAACCCCCACTGTAGGCATGGTAAAAGGCAAGCTCTTGAGAGGCCAGTCTTGGGTAACCTGAGCAAAGGTAGGGAAGCAGGCTATAAAAAGACTCGCCCATAAATACTGGCTCATGCAGTATGAGTGTTGGGCTTGACTTTACACTAATAGTTACCAATCTTACAGTCATCCCATCCTGTTGCATAGTCATTTCTGTGTCTTTGCTGACACTCTGCCTGCCATGGTTGTGGGTACTGCTTAGAAGAAACTTGAGGGGACATTGCAGGTGAAATATGGGCTTGCATATACAGTGGAAAACAACATTTTAATGACTTGATCATATGCCTCAATAGATTAAATTCAACTCATTAAAGTAAATGAATGCAATAACCCAACAAGCATATGCGTTCATCAAATTGCCCTTTACTGATATGTTATATCTCATTTTGAATGCAAGCATCCCAGCTGAGAGAAGCACATCAATTATTTGTGAGTCCATCATTAACTTTTACTGTGAAGTGTATGGGTCTAACCTAACCCTCTCCCCCTTCGCACTGGCTTTGCTGGTGTGTAAAATGGCTATTTCATGCATCTGGAAATGCAGGTTGCCCTCAGCGAAAGCAGACAGAAGGGACTTACAGAGATTTACTGGTGCCACTGAATAACCGCACTGTCTACCAGCGGAATAAGCATTTCCTGCTGTGGAATAAGAAAACAGTAAAACGAGAAAAACGTCAAGTGTGCAATGACACAGTACCATTATTCCATGATTTCTTTAAAAAATGTATAATTATCTGGCTGATTATATGCCAGGCACAACATGTGTCTTGATTTAACGCCTTTAAGAGGCTGAACAAGTACAGAAAAAAAGTTCAAAATCACCTCATCCTGGCTACAAAAAACATTGTTAGAAGTCTATAGATGTCAATACTACAAACAACCCACCCTCCACATTTCCCTTCATCAGAGCAGCCAACAGCTAGCACTCCTCTTATTCACGTGTGAGACAGGAATAAACTTGGGATAAGACTACCAATGAAAGTGGTTACTAAAAATGTGAAAGTAAGCTCAGACAATTTTGGAATTTGCCTCATTCTCTTACTGTTGATCAGTCTGGGTGAAAATTCCAGGCTACAGCCATTTTACAGTACCACTTGCCCTACTTAAGCCATGCCAAAATAAGCTATCATGCACAGACATAGAAAAACCACTTGACGTGGCTTTTTCTCCTCTTTCTGTGCACTTGTAAAAAATGAGACTAATGTCCTCAACAGCCCTACGGTCTGAAGCAGCAAAAAACACTGCCACCATGTTGGTCTTGACTGGTGAACTTCAATTGGTTGAGAAACAAATATTAATGCCTCACCCATTTTTTTCCTCAATTGTGCTTGCTTTTACCATGCTCTGATGGGCTTTTAATATTAAGAACACAAGTCAAACCTGTGTTAACAGTCCGACTGGGGCTCAGTCAGAACGTTAGATCAAACTCACCGTTTTTGGCTGCATCTTTGTTTCTCAAGTGAGGTGGAATGTAACGCCCTGGGTGGAGAAAAAACAAAAACATGTCACATATTCAATTAAACACCTGTATTTTGGATAGGTAAGATTAGCATTTATAAGCTAAAGAAGCTATTAGGGGTGTATCAATCTGGATCGATATCGATTCAATGATCAACAATCCAATGTCAACGATACAAAATATATTTTGAAATTCTGTTCACCTTCAAACAGCAGCAGGCAGATAATCGCAAGCAGCCAACGACAATAATGAGACGATAATGACTATTTACCCAGGAATGAATCAGTAGTTCGGAAATATTTTTGATTCTGGAGAAAATACGGGTCAGGCAAGCACACGCCGTGTATGAACAATGTCTTTATGAAATAGAACACGATGTAACGTAAAAAAAATCATGCAGGCTGAAATTCATCCCTGCTGTTGTACCAGACTGTACACAGTGTACACAGTGACTTAAACCAACAGTGAGTAAGAAAAGGCATAATAATACATGTCATTTGTTTAGCATTGGGTAGAGGAAAACGATGCTAGCTGCCAGGTTAATTTATCCAATGTAAACGTGTTAAGCTATTTATGAGTGTCTAGCAAAAGCAACTGTTTTGTCTATAAACCTTTACAGATATTGTTTTACAATTTGTTTAATGATCTTGTTGTTTATCCACGTTTTATGGCTGTTTGGAGAAGTGAGCCTTCAGGGCCTTAAGCATGATAGCTCTGATGTTTTAGGGAAAAGATTATGGTTTGTGTTAAAATGACAGACAGAGAAGCTGTGAAGGCTAACTCATCCCATGTGCTGTTTTAGATGTGTTTGTAAAGTCAATTTAAAATTAAAAATAAGCAGATGATATTGTCACATATCAAACACACATTCCCCTGGATAGCACCGACTCGAAATTGTATCGCGTTAGGCTTTGTATTATCGGGAAAACATTGCAGTGTTGTCCAAAGAATCCACATATAATATCATATTGTGATGAAACTAGTGATTTACACCCCTCTAAGGTATACATTCAAGAACCTTTACACTAGGAAAAACAATTTTACAGCAGATGAAAAACCCTTCAAGTAAAGCTAACCCATATAAACCACTACTTTTCTTAAAGATAAATACACGACAAAAGGAAAATTGTCCTCTTATAAAAAAAACTCCCATTTGCTTAAGGAAACTGTGGTTAGCATTCGTAACTTTGATGATATCATTAATACAAGAATAACAAGTGTCACAACATTTACATAAGGATACACTGAGGATAATGTTAAGTAAAATCAGCTTTATCACTTACTGCCAGTTCCTCCGCCTTGTCCGTCAGCAGAGTTCAAGTCTAGGGCAGCAAGCTACAAGAAAAAAGGAAAAAATTAAGAATGCAATTTGGTTAAAAATAAAGTGAGCAGTCTCTATGAGTTAACACATATCATTAATAGATAATGAGGGTAAAAAACACAATATCATGATAAGCTAGTTAAGTAATACTCCAACTCATAGCGTTATGCTATACTCTCTATTTTGCACTTCAGTCTATATAAACCACAATTCTTATCAATTCAAAACTTGTTTGCTTTTACTTGTTAAAATTGGCTTGATTTATTCAAAAGCAGACATGGCACAACTACTGGCATCAAAGGGGGAAATGCTGACCAATTACAACAGATGAAGCAAAGATGTTACGTAACATGCACTGTACAACTTGAAGTAAGATGGCTAATCCAAATGTATATGCCCTGAATGATTTATTCCCTCGAGAACATTATGTTTTACAAACATGAATGGCGGCTGAAAAAAATGCTGCCAACTATTGTAGAGATAACGTGATAGTGTAGTTTAATATCTTAATCAATACTACGACTTGAACTGTTCGGCAATCCACTTCATTTTGCCAATCAGGTTTAAACACAGCATAATTCAAAACACTATCAAACTTCATTATATATACTTATAATACTGTTTTAGTTGAGCCGACATGGCACAACCACATAATCTCTAACTAACAAACAGGGAAATGCTGACAAATCTAAACATCAAGTAAAAAAAAAGTTAAATAATATTCATTGTAAATCCTGACATTGTATAGCTAATCCAAATTTTTATTCCCTGAATAATTTATAAACTCGAGGGCATTATATTTCAGGAACATTAATGGTGGCTGAAAAAAACGCTGCCAACATTTTTTCCTGCGCCACGTTTCAGGTTGAGAAGGCCCAACGTTAGCCGGGCTAGCTTGGTACGATACCGGCAAGATACTAAGTGTCAGCTAACCTTGTAAATTTCCATTATTGAAATACATTTTCACGAATTGAGGGGTCACACGCTACATTTGGCTTTGTTTAAGGCTACTGTTAGTCATTTTAAAAGTGAAACATGGCACTAAAAAGCTTCTGAGTCTAGTTAGCTGGCACAGCGTAGTGACGAGCTCCGCCATCACAATCTTCTCGACAGCGACATCATCACCTCCATTTTAGCAGCCGCAGCGTTAGCTTAGCTCAAGGCTAGCGACTACCCTCTTTCTCTGTCGAAACTACATGTGCGTAACGGAAAAAAAATCACCACAAATTTGACATGAAAATAACAAACAAGTAAGCAGTTAAAAGGTACTCACCTGCTGATCTAGACCGTGTGGATTATCAACGACCACATGACTCATAACTAAAGAGAGTAATGGGGGATTATTTCTGAAGAGAAAGGATTTTCTTTGTTAGCACGACCCGGCTATGCTGTTACGTTAACTTTCTTTTCTGTACAAATTACGACCTTGAACCAACGGTTACCTGTGAAGTTCGCTTGACGATTACGTTTACTTTAAATAAATAAAACGACGTTCGTTATAAATATAAATTCCGTTTCAAGTTTCCAAATGAAATGATTAGTGTGGAGCGGTAGGACAGGAACCTCTGCCGGCAGGCTTGACCGTGGTGGAATGAGACACTGAGTGCTCAGGTAGCGCGAGATATCGCCTCTGTAACCCGAGCCCGGCGAGCCGCTTGGCAAATCTCGCGATATCTCCTTTCATCTCGGATTGGTGTAGAAAAAAAGCAGCTATTTGTGGACACATGAAACCAATCATTACGGCAGTGGTGGAAGAAGTACTCAGGTCCTTCCTGAAGTTAAAGTACTAATATTACCACACAATAAAAATACTCGACTACAAGTTAAAGTCCTGCATTCAAACCTGACGTGAAAAAAAACAAAAAGCATTATCAGCAGAATGTACTTAAAGGGATAATTCAGATTTTTGAAGTTAGGTTGCATGAACACTTATCCATAGTGAGTGTGTTACACACAGCAGATGTCAGTCAGCATGCCTTCAGTTTGGAGAAGCAGAGTGGAGTCTGACACGGAAGCTAAGCAATGTACTGCTGCGGCTGGAGCCAGAAATGAAACTTACTGTAGCCACCTAAACAAAGTCCCACCTAAAAAAACAAACAAAATATAGTTCATGCTGTAATGAGAGTCAGCGCCCAACCTTTCAATCAGACAGCTTGTTCTGGCAGAGAAGCTTTAGCTCCCCATCTATGCTCTTGTAAAAGCCACCAGACTCCATTGACAAAAACACTAATTTTAGTTTGCTGAACACAGAGGCTGCTGGTCTACCGCTGCTTTGATAAGTTCATTTATTTGTGTTATTGTGTGACTTTAGTGAAGCCGAATTGACCCGTTGACATGCCAAAGTCACACAATGTCACTAACAAACTTACCAATAAAGGCAGTGAGTGGTAGACCAGCAGCTCCTGTGTTCAGCAATCTTAAATCACTGTTTTTCTCAATGGAGTCTGGCTTTGAAGAGAGCAATTTAACAGCTTCATTTTAAAGTTGGATATCACTGTCTGACATTAAGCAAAAGCAGTAAAATACTCTCAATATAGTGTACACTTAAACGGATATTGATGTTTTTAGGTTAGGTTTTTTTAGGTGGCTAAAAAACGCTTTGTTGCTGACCCTTCCACAGCAGCACATTGCTTAGCCTCCATGTTGGACTCCAGCTTGCATCTCCAACCTGGGGGCAAGCTGACTAACATCTACTGTATGTGATATACTGTCTATGGAAAAGTACCTCATACAACCTCATTTAAAAAAATCTGAAATAACCCTTTAAAGTACTAATGGTGATGTTTTTGGATCAATATTACTGCTGCATTAATCTATATGTTGCATATTACTGGTGTAAATGTTATAAAAATGGAAACAAGTACAGGCACCTCAAATTAATGCCTAAGTAGAGGCCTTGAATGCATGTACTTGTTTGTATTCCACCATTACATTCGGTGGGTGTTCCTCTGTCCTGCTCACATAACAAGTAATGCAGCATTAGCACAAGGCTTGACAGAACCGAAACCTAGACACAGGGAGGGGATTTGGCAGGCGTGTATTTAATGAGTGTATCTGGAGCCTGTTTTAAGAAGTGTCTCTTAAAAAAAGAAGTTTGGGATTTACTCGTCAAAGTCATGCATATAATAACTTTTTGGAACTGAGGAGGGATCCCTCCTCCAGTGCAGATTAATAATATACAGATGTCATAAGCACAGAGGTGACAAAAATAAAGCAGGATTTATACTTATGTGTCAAATCGACAACGTATCTACGGCGTAGGCTCTGCATAGATGTGTACCCTACGCTGAAGTCTACACTGCAGCCTGACGTGCACCTCCAAAGAAATGTTACTGCACGTCAGGACAACACAGACTTCTTGTTTATTTTTGCAAGCTTGTGTGGGATTTATCTCATGTTCATATGAGTAGAGAAAAACTCTGCTAGCCACTAGGCTAATTTATGCAATGTAAAATGTCACCGGCTTATGCTAATGACGTTGGGAGGAATATGTTTAGTATAAGACAGTTGTTTTGTCGGTGAACCTTGTGATTATGAAGGGAGCCGAATTTTGTTACGTTACCTTTGTTAAATGTTGCTGTTGTTCCTGGCTTAATATGAGTAGAGGGAAACTCCACTAGCCGCTAAGCTAGCTTATGCAATGTAAAATGCTATAGGCTTGTGCTAATGGTGTTAGCATGTTGTATTTGTGGGGAAAATGTGTCCAGCCAAAGACAAGTGTTTTGCTTGTGACTCTTGCAGTTATTATGACGTCAGTTTGTGTACTTGTGTTTGAAACTGTTGCTATCAAGCCACTTTCAGTGTGTGTTTTCAGTCAGTCAAACGCACACTATAGCATGCATGTAGGCTCTGCGTAGAGCCTCAACAATGGTAAGATTACACCTTGGATAAACAGAATGACAGCATAAATTAGTGCAAACTTATACACAGAACATGTATCCGGGAAGCTGTCCAACAACTCCCAGGCGAACCACACAACCTCCTCTCTACCTTAAAGATAACAGAAAGAAGAGAGACTACACATACACACAAGTAACACAACAATACCATACACACAGAGGGAGAAGAAGTGCAGCTAAGTCTGTGGGCCAGAGGAGCCTATATACTGTGTATACGTAGTATTTTCCATGAATTGTTTCCCCTAATTATGTGGTTTCAAATGCCTGTAAGGTCAGGCGGGTCCAACATAAGCTCAACCAAAGCCTTCCCCCGTCCTCCCCTGTCTCTTCCACGCACACTCCCCTCCTCTCATTCCTTGCTCTCGCCGTGTGCCTTCTGTTCTGCATACAGGGCAGCCTGTGAGGCCTGCTCCAGTCATTTATCCCCTGACTTTATGCTGCACCGGTGGGGTGGGGGCTGAGGAGACCATATGTTGCTGGCATAAGGTACACCAGAGGTAACTGGCTACTGGGAGAGAGGTCAACTGGTGAGAGATTCCTGAAATGACAGGCGATAAGCGAGGCTGCTGCCTACAGGAAGTTCCCCATTACGCTATATCTCCAAGGCATCAAACCACAGTTAAACCTGTGTCCACCAAGTGCACGACTGAGATGTCACCATGTTTACAAGACAGAAAACAGGACCCTGTGTCTTCATTTTAATTTAAGCTTTCCCTAAAAGCACAGGTCATACAACTTGTTGAGCCTCTGTGGCAGGTTGTGCAGGAACGTCACTGTGTATATTTCCATTTATCTGCATCATGTGTCAACTTGATCATTTATTGTCTATGAGTCATTCAGTGACGTACAATGTATTTCCCGCCAGGCAAGCCAAACACCAAGGTGTTCCTGCCTTCTACTAAAAAATGTTGCTTAACTTGATACAAGTGGGTGTGATGCAAAACCCAGTTACGTAACCTGTAACGTCTTTAAACTGAAATTAAGTTTATAACCCTCTGCTTCTCTTTTTTAGGAACACTTGAACTGTGTAGGTTTTTTAAAATCATATGTCAAACACAAAAAGTATTAGTTGACGTTTAACATGTAGTTCACATGATAGACTTTGGAGACAGAGGTAGTGGTGTGCTCGAGGACTGTTTCTATCATGTGAAAACACAGGCACTCTTGAAAAGGGTCAGAACATGGGAAGAAAAAATGAACTTCAGCGTGGAGCCGGAACAAATGCACCTGAATTAAGTTAAACAGCCTTTATATTTAAAAAAAAACATGGCCGCTTACATTAAAACACTGACTAGTTTCGTACCTGATGTCTTCATAAACAGAGTGAAAGGACAAACTAGATTTGTTGAGGTGTGTGTGACAGGACATGTGGCCCCATCTGCTGGACAAAATAATATTTGATTAATAGGATTTCAGATCACCACCACTTTAAAATGAAAATGGTAGAATCAGTTAATCAATGGTTTAAACTGTTTTTAAATGTCCTTTATATTGAATTGTCTTGTCTGTTCATTATGTCTGCTTTCATGTGAAGCACCCAGTGCGTATAATGTCCTTACTGTAAATCATCTAGTGCTGCATTTCTTGTATGAAAGGTGCTATATAAATAAAGTTTATTATTATAATTATTATTATTATTATTATTGTCATTAATTAGGAGCTGGTTATTATGGATGCACGATATTGGATTTTTTGCAGATATCCAAAATGCTGATGTGTAACAACTCATTTGACTAGCTACTTAATTTTAGTGATCATCAAGTTTCTTCTGTAGTGGAATTAATGTCATATTATGCATGCATACTCTTATTGTTATGGCCCACCAGCAGATGGAGACATGAAATACAATAGTTTTCTTTTTTTATATTTTGTTTTTATTGGCATCCAGAGGGTTTATGAAAAATACTGTTACAAATACTTAACTACATAACTGTTTTGGCAGTTTTATATATATTATATCTGACAAAAAAGAAAAGAAAAAAGCGCTTAAAGGAAATAAATAATTATACAAGCCCAAAAACAAACAAGCAGATAAAAAAAAGCGTACAGACATTATACATTTCAGAAAAACAAAAGAAAACACAACATTTAAGTCACATTCCACTGGATTCCTGAATAAAGGACTTCACTATTGTTTTAGTCCAGAAGTCCCATTTCAATCAGTTAGGTCCCAAATAAAGTGAAAATAAATAAATCAACTGATTAAATGGGATAACAGTGGCTATGTGAAAATGTACACTTTTACTTTTCACTTGTTATTTTGTTTACAAACATAGGAAATCACAATAATTTTTTTAAATGTGACTTTATGGAGTTCCTTCCCCTGTGGCCATATTTCACAGGCAGTATATGCTGGTACCAAAAGGAAACTATGTACATTACTGAACACACTGGAGGAGTGGCAGTATTCAAAATATGCACAGAAGTCTCACACAAATTCTGGGTTTTGGAGTTTAATAAAGTCATGCTACCTTGACCATATATTGGTAAATTTCTCTTGTTGTATTCTGAGGGAATATGTCAGTTTCTCCAGTGTATATATTTGATGGACTATGTCGAGCCAATCTTCAAATGAGGGAGTGTGAGGCTTCAGCCACTTACGAGTTATGGCTTTCTTACATGCAGCCAGCACAGTTGTCAAGAGGGTCCTACCTTTGGAGTTTATCTCTTTTGGACTATTGCACTGATATAAAACCTCAAATCTGAAAGGGATATTGGTTCTGAACACTCTCTCTAAGATCTGATGGATATTCTTCCAGTAAGAAGAATATCCATTTGCGACCTGGCATTGCCTGCAACAATCCGAGTTGATAGCTCCGTGTTGTCTCTGTTGGGGAGTAATGAAAAACCGAACCAAACTCTTCCAACAGAACTCCCTCCAAATAAGGGAACATGTAGTTTTACACTGATGACATGCCGATATTATCGTGTGTCCCTGTTGGTTATAAATACCAGAAGTAAGAAATAAGATTAAAAAAAAGTCAGTGAACACATTTTTTAATCTCTTTAATTCTTTGACAGACTATTAGATAATTAATGCATTTGCACCAGTCTTGTAGAGGTGTTACTGTGGCAACACTGCCTTTAATATGAAGAGACAGAAGGTGAAGCTGAAAATGGGCCGAAACTCAGGAGGTGACAGTCTGAGTGTGTGTGTGTGAGTGATAATGATGCAAACAGGGAAGTTATTTTAACTAAGGTGTGAAGCTGTGCTGTTAGTCATCAACACACACAGAGTGTGAGAGTGAGAAGCAGTCTGCCCACAGAGACTGACAAAGGTCCGACTGCTGACTTCCCACCTGAGCACACTCTTCTCAATGATTCACAGATCTGAGGTCTCATTTAGAAACACTGCTACGCACAAAACAAGGCCTGAATAGGGCGCACGCCATGTCCAACGCAGAAGTCATGATATATAAAAACAGACTTTATGGAAGAAACTTTGACTCATGTTTACGAACATTTAGGAGATGGGAATTTGGCGACGCAGATGGTGAGTTGGAAGCCTGATTTTAGTAACTGTCAAATATTTTTTGGCGTCAGGAGCAGTGACCTCCTGTAGTCCTGTCGCCGTGAGGTTGCCAAGTGGCAGAGCCAGGCCAACTGCTTCTTTATGCTCAGCCAGGGGTGTTCAAACATTTTTGAAGGGGGGCCAGATTAGATCATGTGACAATACCTGGGGGCCCGCTGCTTCCAGCATCATATGGGTTATTAAAAAACACATATGCAAATAAGACAAATGCAACGGTTTTATCTTTTGGTGAAAAGGCAGCGGCCCTCACTGTTGACTTAACGCCTCTTTGCTGTGACCATGTCTGTTACCTAGCAGGAAATATCTGCTCTTAGGCAACTGTTCATTTGCTTGTTTACTATCTATTAAGCTGCCTGTGTAGTTTCTACTTGTTACATGTCTACAAACTGTGTGACAGTCCTGCTATTATGAGGTGAACGGAAAAAACAATATTGAGTGGCGGGCCAAATATTGTGTATTTTTAACAAGCCTTTTGAAATCGGTCCACAGGCCACGATTAGCCTCCGGGCTGGACTTTGAACATGCCTATGCTAAGCTAAGCTAAGCTAAGCTAAGCTAAGCTAACTGCCTTTAGCTTAATTTTCATTGTACAGACACGAGAGATCTTAATCTTAACAACAGCAAAAAAGGAAATATTTCTCAACATGTCAAACTATTTCTTTAACCTCCTGAGACCCTGTGTCTCCATATGGGAACTGCCCATTGGTTCGACAGCCCATTGGTTCGACATCCCATTGTTCCGACCATATTAAACTCATTGTTCCTAAGTCCGTTCCGAAATCATCATGATGCCCTGTGGTTAAGGTCTGGTTAGGTTTAGGCACAAAATCCACTTGGTTAGGGTCAGGAAAAGATCATGGTGTGGGTTAAAATGAAAAAGAAAGTGACAAACACATAAGCCGTGAGCCTGCTCCGCCTCAAGCCGGTCAAGGCACACCATACGCCCGCCGCAAGCTGTTCAGCACCGCGGACAGTCGGACTAATGGGATGTCGAACCAGTGGGCTGTCGAACCAATGACATGGACCCCTCCATATGAGGACATCACATTTTGAGTCTACTTGACCTCGCACTTCATTCTAGTAATTCAGACCTATTGTCCTCGTTTGTAGACACTTTTTGTGCCATCCAAGCGCACAATACTCTAATTCATGTAAAAACAAGATGGCAGCCATCTCTGCCGAGTCAGTCTGCAGTCGATCCCAACACAGAAGTGGACAAGTAAAATTACATGTGCATTTCTCTGTCATTGCTGTTTTCAGAGTCATGTCCTGTTGTTTAAACAGTTAATATTCCTATTATTACTATCTGATTGGTCGTCACTTATTTGAATTTGCTATCAGTTGTCATTAGGATTTCTGTGAGCTGTTAATCAGCTGTCAACAAGCTGCAATCGGTTTGTGGTTCAGTCAATGTGAAGTATCGTCCAGTGTGCAGAGGACTGTGGGTCAGAATAGCCAGAAAAGCATGTTGGCTTTCATACGACCAATAAATACGACCTGCTATTTTTTGCATACTGCATTTCACATGCTATGTTTTGGGACATACTAAATCTTTTTCTGCCGTACTATATAGTATGGTAGTATGGGAGCACATAGAAAGTCTCCATGCACAAAGCCAGCTCCATATAATAATACATTTCCCAAGTTTGGTGTGGAGAAACTTGACTGGCCTGCACAGAGCCTCGACCTCAACCCCATCCAGCAGCTTCAGGATGAACACACACAGTGAGCCCGGCCGTATCACCCAACATCAGTGCTGAACCTCTCCAGAAACCCCTGCAGCATGACTCTGAGATAAAAAGTCAAACTATCACATGACTGAAGTGTTTGTCCACAAACTTCTGGCCACGCCATGTAAACACGGGGACGATGACTGCCACTTTGTAACAGTGTGAACAGTGGTGCCGTGTGGCTGCTGAGAGAACTTCCCCTCTGAATGAAACTTCACTGAGTTCAAATCAGAGAAAAACTTTATTGAGACAAAAATATTAAAAAACACTGATTATAAAAGAAGAGAGAGAAAGACAGAAAGATCCTCCACCTCAGCAGACACACTCTCACTCACACACACGCATTCACACAGTGTAGTGAATCAGTTCAACCATCTGTCCACAGAGCCCCCTCTCTTCTTCAGGCTGCAGGTATCCCATGATGCATTGCGTAATGTCACCAGCCAAACATGTACTCCATTGCTTTGGAAACAAAACTGTCGTCCTTCCTGGGTGTCTGTCTGTCTGCTACCACCTGGAGACAGACACACAGATTAATCTCTATGGTAAATCAAATGCACAATGAAGACGTCAGGCAGGTGAATCTCGAGGTCAGAGGTCACCTGGTAGTCGCTGCCGGAGTTCCTGTAAGCGGCGCTGAGCGGCCTGATGGCGGAGCGAGGAGTGGAGGGGAGGACGGAGGAGGAGAAGGAGGTGGAGAGGGGAGAAGAGACAGCGGCACAGCTGTCCATCACGCTCTGAGAAAGAGAGAGAAGAGGATTCAAACTGAGCTCAGAGTCACCTGATGAGGAGGACCAATCAGACGGCAGAGAGATGTTGAGTAAAGATGGCTACTGACCTTGTCTATGCAGGGTTTGACTCCCACCATGATGGCGTCACCAAACACTTTGCCATCTTTCGACAGAGCTTTCCTGGCCTGAAGTCTGGACTGATACTGAAGGTGCATCCAGTTACCAGGAGACGCCATCTGTCAGTAAAACATCAATACACCCATCAGTACTCGACATGGGCTCCAGCACTTATAACAGGACTCTGAATGGTCACAGCAGGGGCGCTACAGACAATACACACTGGGGATGCACCAATCTGTCTTTTATCTTTTACCATCTTTTTCAAAACACACATTAAACATGGCTTAATAGAGACAATTTCAAACACAAGTAAACAAATTAGCCTCCTCATAACTGACAACATTCACAGACAAAACACTTCTCTCTTACTGGAAATATTTTCCCCACAAATACATCATGCTAACGTTATTAGCACAAGCCTATGGCATTTTACATTGTATAAAATAGCCTAGCAGCTAACAGAGTTTTCCTCTACTCATATGAAGCCAGGATAAATCACCCACAAAACTTTTGATAAGCGCTTATGATTTGATGTATGTAATTATATATCGATTATATATAATTATAATTATTTAGGAAGTATGCACATGCCAGTATGTATCACTTAGATTTTGAATTAGTAATATAAGGGACATGTTTCATGTAACATTTTTATGAAGATATTTTTAAACAATAGCCGAAACTTTTCCATAACATTCTGGTTAATTCCAAACCATTTCTAGGCCTCAAATTTCCTTTTCTTTGACCATGGGAACCCCGTGTTTAGGCTGCTTTCACACCCAACCTGTTTGTTGGTTTAGTGCAGTGCATTTGGGCTGCTGTCAATCAAACCCTGGGGCAAACAATCGAACCGAAACCACCTGTAAAGATGGTTTTCCGTCCGCTGTCAAGCCGACTCTGGTGCTGTTTGTTTGTGGTGTAAACAGACTTTTTAATAGCAGAAGTGTGATTTCAGCATCATTTCACAAGCTGAACTACTAATAAATCCTGTTCAGGAAGTGATCTTATAATTAATTCATATAAGGTCATGCATACAGCCTGTTTATGCAAATCATCTGGTAACCATGGTGAAATTTATGCACATCAGCGCAGGTTCTTCCCTGATTAAAAAGCTGTTAAAGTGATGTACTTGTATCTGACTCCACGTACTTTGTCAGTCCATTAGGTTCATTAAAAAGTGACAGTGATCTCACAGTAATAACCCCAGAATCATTACTGTTCCCATCTCCAGTCATTATTCTTAACGTGCAGTCGATCTGCAGTCTAATAATAATAATGCTGCTCATAGTCAGTTCTCTGTGAGCTCTTTGACATAAATTAACATAGATATACACATCAGAGGTGTCAAAGCGCTGCAGGAACTTCTGTCAGTCACCAGAGTTTGATTTCCCCTTGAAGGTCCTGATGATACAGGATGACATTTGCCAAAACTGTGCAATCATCGTGTCACGCATTACAAGATCTTTCACCAGGAGGAATCTCCAATGAGTGTGTCAAGTGGTGCATGAGTTGAACCACAGCTCAGGATTGAGGTGGCGCTTACGAGAAAATATCGAAGTCAAAAAGTGACATCATTAGATGCTTCTCAGCCCTTCACCTGTGTGTGGATCTGTTTTCCTCACAAACCAAAAGCAACCTGATAAATGTTACACAGCTCCTCCAGGGTTTATTTTAGGTTTTTATTTTAGTCGCTAAAAGTTTGTTGTTAGTAAAATATGACGGCAGTGCTCGTTTCTAGCATCACACTCCACTGAACAGAACTTTGTGTGTGTCTCACCGTGTGTTTGAGGATGTTTCCGTACTGAGCGAACTGCAGCAGGATGTAGGAGGCTGACGCTGGAGGAAAACTGACAAACACAAACACAGACAGTTCATGCGTCAGTATTCACAGTATATTAAACAGTGGAGCAGTGTCAGTTGTATATTTAGGAGGATAAATACCCAAACACAGTGACCCAGGTCTGATCCAGCTGGTCGTCAGATGACAGAGTCTCTCCCTGACTGTAGAAGGGATCCACCTGAGCTGGAGACAGGCACAGCTGCTGCACACCTGGAGACAGAGACAAGTACAAGGACACAAGGGAGAGAAGTGAATGCAGGCAGGGTGATTACTGAGGGTTTTTGTTGTCCAGCAGAAAATCAAATATAGCAGACGTATGCATAAGAGGGCAGCAAAGAGCATGTCAGATATTCTGAATCATGAGAAACCCACGTCCTCTCAGCGCTCACCCAAACAAATGTCCTGCTTTATTGATCACCTGAATGTACCTGGATCTTGAATTAAGTGTCTTGAGCAGTGCTGAAACTCAGCTTCAGGAAATAGCAAGTATCGCCGCATAACGATGGAGTAAAATGAAAATAATGCAATGTAATAAGCCACATAATTTTTATCAGGGCTGCATGATGTGCAAACAATCATACTGTGAGTGTCTCTGTAAAACAACTTTTTAACCCTGCTCACAAAGATTTTTAATTGTTTCAAAAACCTACTTTATATTTTTACAGTCATGTTATAGTTCAGTGTCCTGAGTTGCAAACATTTAAACCTCTGTAGCTCCAGTGCTGTGTGCACAAAGTTAACGTACAGCCCTGATATTTATTTTATATGTTTGTTTCATTTCCATGTTGTGCAGCTGTATATTTCCATTTTATTTTGATCACAGTCTGTTTTTATAAAAGTGCTCGTGACATGTCAACTGTGGCTTTGACTTGCAGCTGAACATGTCGCCCATCTTGTAGAAAATACTGACTTTTGTCCACATGGCCCAGCCCTAGTATCAGTGTTGTTACAGAGTCAGAGTAAGTGTTACCAGTAGTGGGGACAATGTCAGTGTGTACCTGGAGTTGAGGCCCCTCGTGCCGACAGAGGAGAATGCATAACTGGAAAAGACTGAAGAGACACATAGAGACATGTTGTTTAAAGAAAATCCAGACTTTGATCACATTTTATCATCATAACTGATTCTGTTTTCAGACAGCAGCTGGGTACTAACCTGCCTATGTGTGTTGAGCGGCGTGGCCACATTGATCAGGTCGTCGTGGATACTGCGAACAGGGGGGGCTCCGCTCTTATCTTTCGGGGTGGGGACGACAGGCTGCGGGGCCGAGCCTCCACCTCCTCCTAAAGTACAGGACGTAACACACTGATAAACCCACAGAGTAAACATCAATCAGCTGCAGACAGGCAGTCCTCCTGCTGGTGTACCTGTGCTCTCGATGATGGGCGAGGTCAGGCTGAAGGGGCGTGGCTGTGGGCTGGCCGGAGCTGGCAGGTCCCCCATCAGAAAGCCGGGCAGGAACTGGGCTCCAGGGGTCGGCTTGGGAGAGGTGGGAGAGCCCAGGGTCATTGGTTCAGTTCCCACTGAGAGACAGGGACAGGTTGAGACAAGCGGTCACCATAAACTCTTAACCCCATATGAGCCAGTTCACAGCCTCGGGTCCTCTCAGGTGTTTCTGGCTGTTCCAAAGTCTAAAATCTAAAGGTGGCTGTGCTTCTGACGTCAGAGCTTCTCAGCTTTGAAACAGCCTGCCTGAGGAGATAAGACTCACAGAATCACTGACCTATTTTAAATCACTTTGTAAAACCCAGTTTTATAGACTTGCTTTGTTGTGATGTCATTTTTTTCATCCACAAAAATAGCACACCAGGGAGGGTGCACTGTTTTTTTGCCTGCTCATTATTTACCTCACAATTAATAACATTTTAAATTTTGGTTTACATTGTACAGATTCAACAGAAACATTCATCTACCATCTTTAATGAATTGGGAAATATTTGCAACTTGAAAAAAGGGTTATTTTTTGTCTTTGTGTGCATCATATGTAACTGCTGTTGAATGACCTGCTGTTTTTTTTGTAAGATCTTCTACAATATATTATATGAAAAAAACAGATGCTTGGCTCTGTGAGTTGAATGCAATGATTATACATGAAAATAGTAATAATACTAACTTTATTTGTGGAGCACTTTTTGGGCTGAAAGCACAAAGTCCACAGGATTTTGGGAAACTATGGACACACACACACACACACACACACACACACACACACACACACACCCCCCCCCCCGGAAGAACATTTTGAATATTGTAAATTGAAATTGAAATGAATTTGTATACAAAATGTACAGAAAGGTAAAATCATCAAGTTTTGAAAAAGTATTGCAATTTCATTTTGTCTTTAATGTTATTATCTTATATTATCTTTTATAATGTTATATAATGTTATTACTATCCTAAAACATTCTCCAGGTCCTCTGTAACTCTGCAGGAGGCGCTGGCGCAGCTACTCGTCTGTCCCACCTCCGTCCCTCCTACCTGCGCAAGTCGGAAAGAGGGAGGAGAGAAGGCGTGGAGTGGGTTTTACACACATCACACCAATCAAATGAG
>NC_065512.1:4637349-4650364 GCF_006386435.1 Epinephelus moara
AGCGCTGGATCTGACAGCCTGAGCACATCGGCACAAAATGCTACGGCGTTCGAGATATTATTTATATCATGAGAAGTCAATACTTTCGGCAGCCTAAATCTTTTATTTAGAAACTATGGCGGGTCAAATTAAACTATAGCGGGCCGCCATAGTTTCGTTAATTAATGGGAAACACTGCCAAGGTGAAGAAAATACAAACCAAAGGTGACACTAATAAAACATAGGCATATATACACTGCCTGGCCAAAAAAAAAGTCGCCACCTGGATTTAACTAAGCAAATAGGTACGAGCCTCCTATTGGATAATTACTGCATGGGCGATTATCTTTCAGCTGGCAACAAGTTATTTAACCCCAACTGGTGCAATGAGTTGCTTCTCATTTCCTAAACAACCATGTCGAAAGACACATCCCGTGGTTGTGGAAAAGATGTTAGTCTGTTTGAGAAGGGTCAAATCATTGGCATGCATCAAGCAGAGAAAACATCTAAGGAGATTGCAGAAACTACTAAAATTGGGTTAAGAACTGTCCAATGCATTATTAAAAACTGGAAGGATAGTGGGGACCCATCGTCTTCGAGGAAGAAATGTGGCCGGAAAAAAATCCTCAATGATCGTGATCGGTGATCACTTAAACGTTTGGTGAGATCAAATCGAAGAAAAACAACAGTAGAACTCAGGGCTATGTTTAATAGTGAAAGTAAGAGCATTTCCACACGCACAATGCGAAGGGAACTCAAGGGAATGGGACTGAACAGCTGTGTAGCCTTAAGAAAACCACTAATCAGTGAGGCTAATCGGAAAAAAAGGCTTCAATTTGCTAGGGAGCATAAAGATTGGACTCTGGAGCAATGGAAGAAGGTCATGTGGTCTGATGAGTCCAGATTTACCCTGTTCCAGAGTGATGGGCGCATCAGGGTAAGAAGAGAGGCAGATGAAGTGATGCACCCATCATGCCTAGTGCCTACTGTACAAGCCTGTGGGGGCAGTGTTATGATCTGGGGTTGCTGCAGTTGGTCAGGTCTAGGTTCAGCAACAGTATGTGCTCAAAGAATGAGGTCAGCTGACTACCTGAATATACTGAATGACCAGGTTATTCCATCAATGGATTTTTTCTTCCCTGATGGCACGGGCATATTCCAAGATGACAATGCCAGGATTCATCGGGCTCAAATTGTGAAAGACTGGTTCAGGGAGCATGAGACATCATTTTCACACATGGATTGGCCACCACAGAGTCCAGACCTTAACCCCATTGAGAATCTTTGGGATGTGCTGGAGAAGGCTTTGCGCAGCGGTCAGACTCTACCATCATCAATGCAAGATCTTGGTGAAAAATTAATGCAACACTGGATGGAAATAAATCTTGTGACATTGCAGAAGCTTATCGAAACAATGCCACAGCGAATGCGTGCCGTAATCAAAGCTAAAGGCGGTCCAACGAAATATTAGAGTGTATGACCTTTTTTTTTGGTGGTGACTTTTTTTTTGGCCAGGCAGTGTATAACATATGCACTTAAACACATATATACCCGTAAGCATGCAGACATTAACACATGGCTGCACACATACACACACTCCCACACACACAATAAGTCTATCAACTGTCAGGAAAGGCTGCTCTGTAAAAGTAAGTTTTGAGACAAGATTTAGAGACGTGATCAGAGTCAGCTGATCTGATGCTCAGTGAGAGGCTGATCCTAAGCCGAGGAGTAGGAACTGAAAAGGCTCGACTATCCTTCGTCTGAAACCTGGACTCTGGAATAGTTGGAAGACCCAGACCAGCAGACCTGAGGGGCCTGTCTGGACGGTATGGTGTGAGAAACTCAGTTATATACTCCGGTGCCAGATCATCGAGAGCCCTTTGTGTTATTTAAAACACTTTAAAATGGATTCTGAAAGAGACTGGGAGCCAACGCAGGGAGGCCAAGATAGGTGTGATGTGTGAGGATAGTTGTGTTTTGGTCAAACTGAATTTTGAACATGTGGAGCTGAATTAGCTGATGTATAGCTCGGTTGTTTAGGCAGGGGAATGAGGCATTAAAATAAGTGCTACTGAAGGACAGAAGTGACCTACATTTAGAGATATTCCTCAGCTGGTAAAACAAGACTGCACAACATTCTTCACATGTTGCTCCACCGTCAAATTACTACAGTTCTGGATCCACTTCCAGACCAGCATGTTTAGTACAAGTTCATATTAAACTACTGAGTCTGAACCAGACATGTCAGAGACCACTTCAGTCCTGTTTGATGAGGTCTGTGTGTTTCAAATCACTTATTATCACAATGCACAGCGACTTCAGAGAAGCAGCCATTGGCAATTAACTTCTTGGATCTGAGGCTCAAAACAAAGCTCATTAAATAAATATGAAAAGAAATGAAAGTAAAAATGAGAATCTAAAACATAAATCAGTGCAGAGGATAAATATATACAATATATAGTAACTACAAATGGAATAAACAGTGATGGAAACAGGGGTGTGGTTAATATTTATGTGTAATGAGAAGTAATAAATATATAGATACAGAGATGTAAACAGGAAGTTAAAGTATATAAAGGCAAATGACAATACAATGATCCAAAACAACTGTGTGGTGACATAAATCACAGCAGCAGTAACATACATGAAATCTGTGCTCTCATTATTTTGCTGTCAGTCTGTGTGAGCATGATAAACACTTTGACACATTTATAACCCACTGATTGACTAACAGGTGTGTGTGAGCAAACAGATGATTAATAAATATGTTAATAACGGCAGAACACATAAATAAGCGGACATGAATAGATAGAGACCTTATAAAACCTTTTCTTTACCTTGTAAGTCCATCTCCGTTTCGTTACTTTCTGGCCGCGAGTTTCAAAAGTAGGAAATGACGCCAGGCAGGAGGAATGGTCGGCTAGCTAACGCAGCTAGCAAAGCTAACTGGTTTGTCTCTATAACTTACTGTCTTCAAGTTTACTCGAGTGAAGCTAAAAGCTAAGTTGTGGCATCTGTTTAGTTAAAGTTTAATGGTTTATATTTGGGTTTCTCAGTCCGCTGCAGTTTGTTTCTGGAGCTCAGAGCTGCTGGTGACTGGAGCCTGAAAGCACTGCAGCTAACTTAGCTAACTGAGTTCACTTCCGGCGCAGTTACACTGCGTTTTTATGAAGATGCGTTCAGAGAGGTGTGTTTTATACGTGATTTATAAAATCAGATTTAAACTACTTTGACAGTGATGAACTGAGGTGTCAGATCAGAGGATAGGTTCACATTTTTCTCACTCTATTTTAAAACAATACCAACATGCCCCCATATATACACTGAAGGGAAGAAGGCAAAATATTATTGATTTTTTTTTATTCTTTTTTAATTTTTTTTTAATTTTAATTTATTTTATTTTTAAATTAAATTAAATTTAATTAAATTTAATTTAACTTTATTTTATTTTATTTTTTTAAAACTTTTTTCTTACACTAACTGACAGGTACTTCATGTTAATATTTGGAACAGACAATTAAGTGTTCAGTGTTTGCTGAAACGATCAGAAAAATATGGAAAATAGTCAATTTAGTCATGTGAACAAATAAAATCAAATATACAGTTTACAACATATTCTCATTTAACACATTATTAGTTTAGATTAATTTAGTTTTTAGATACATAGATAGACTTAATTGTCATTCAAATCCACATGATCATCAGTGCACATAAAAACGAAATTCTATGCATTTGACTCTCTGAATAAAATATGGATAAGAATACATCTGTAGCAAATGTGCAAGTGCAAATAATTGAAAAAAAAAAAGGGTTTTATGTATGTTTAAGGTTTTATATATGGTTAACATGTGGTTTCCGGCATAGTTTGTGCTGTATGACAACTCCCAAAAAATACTGTTGTATACTCTTTCTATTTCAGTACGATCTCTCATAATTTGTACTTGATAATTGTTTTTTATGTCCAAGTATTATATATTTAGTTTTATTACATCCAGTGACAACTTGTAAATGTTTAACTATCGCTTTAAAGTGTCTGATTCTTTTTCCATTGTATCCAGAAGTTGCTCACAGTTTTTACCAGAGCAAAACAAATTCGTATCATCAGCAAACAAAACAAAATTAAACAACTTTGGCGCATTACAGATATCATTTATTTACATTATAAACAATTTTGGACCCAGCACTGACCCCTGTGGAACCCCACATATAACTCTCAACAAGTCAGACTTATTATTATTTTGTTATTGATATTACTATCGTGAAATATGATTCAAAGCTTAGCATCTAATCACTAAAATTAAACTTAAATTAGCTTGTTAATTAAGAAAAAGGAAAAACCATTTCCTAATATCAAGTTGAGTTGTGATTATTTCTAAACTAATGTCACAGTTGTGTCTGATTATTGGTTTATTTGTTCAGTTGTTAACTTACATTAATGCATTTATTATTGTGACAATTAATTTCACAAACCGATTTATTTCGTTAATATTTGCCATTTGTAATGCGCTGTTGGAATGTTATTTATAAACGTGCGGCCCTGAACGCACCAGTTGTATGTCATCGGAATGCGGCCGGTGGTTTCCGATGTTCGTCAAGTTACCGCAGCTAATTAATAACGTTCCGGTTAATGAAGCGTTTGTTTTGTCGAAATAAGAGCACAAAGCAAAACGAATAAATGACCAGCAGTGTATTGGCTTATCTTGTGAAGTGATTTTGACCTGATGTCTTTTTAACGGACAAATAATTTTATATCCGTTTTTCCTACAGTCTGCTGTCTTGTTTAATCTATCCTACTTTTATTGTGAAACGCTCTGACCGGAAGTGCGGTGTGTTGTTGTGTGTAGCTTGATGCCGGTCTGAGCCGGACCTTGATGCGGATCTTCAGCTTCAGGCTTTTAAAAGTTGAGACACGTCTGAGGTAACGAATCAGCTGTTTAAATCACATTTAAAGTTCGGTAAACGAAAGATAAACGTTAGCTTAACTTCGCTAACACGCTGCGGAGAGCTCGGTGTCGCGGTGAAGCTAATCAGCTAATTAGCTAGCAAGTTGTAAATAGTAGTTGCTGCTGACTGGAGGACCCTCAGCTAGCTAGCCTAGCTTAGTTTAGCTTAATCTCAGCTGCTCTGCCTCCTCAAGACTCACATTAAATCTGGGAAATACAAGGTTTGACCCTGTGGACACCCGGCAGTGGGAATAACCAGAGGTATAAATTTGTGCTTTGTGTCAAGGTGATTGTTACATGCGTTTACCACAGTGTTTTTACTTGTTATAAACATGTTATCTAACGTTAAGTTACCTGCAGAACTACATGTACGTCTTCTCTCAGAATGATCTGGAATACCTGTTTTTCTCTAATGCAGTAACCAAGTGTTACAATTACTATTAATAGCTCTGTGCTCGTATATGAGATGTTGTACATAAATCACAGATTGTTTTACCACTGAATAGAAAATTAGCCTTTTATTTTGAAAGTGGTTTCCAGTGATTACAAGCAGCTGTGTTTGAGTAGAAACATTTTCTAACATTAAATGCGATGTATCTACTTAAATGCCGTGACAAGATTTTGTCTGCTGTTGTGTTACACCCATTTCTTTCATGGGGAAATAGTTTTAGCATGAAGGAAGGGGGTGGCTCCTTTTCAAGGTCCACAAATCAGGCAAGAAACATGCAGTGAGGTCATTTATTACAAAATGAGAAACCTTAGTCAGCTCCATGTTGATATCATTTTTAGAAGCCACATGTGTCCCACATTGAAGGAGTCATTGGACAGCTGTAATCATCCGTCCTGTTCATACTGGTCCTGCAGTGATCCCTAAAGTCTACAGTCCTCGTTCCTGCAAAAATGCATGTTAGTTCAAGTAAATTCAATTAAAGTCAAGTCAGATTTATTTACAGAGCACATGTACAAACAACAAATGTTGACCAAAGTGCTTGACAAAGACATAAAACAAAACACAGGAATGATCAAATCAAACCAGCCATAAATAGGAGACTGTGAGTAAAATGAATAAGAGCATTTAATACTTTGACACAATCATAACATATAAATAGGATGCACAACCAACAAAATGAAACACAGCAACTACATGTGTGAAGCAGTGTGGTCAGGTATGACATCATAATGACTTGCAGTGAAATTTAGTCGTGCCTAGCTCCAGAAATGAGTAGTCAAAATAGAATAAAATATCAGCTATAGATTAAAATAACCAAACAAAATATGTGATAAACAAAAGACTATTTTACAAAAGAAACAATGAAGCAGTAAGAGACATCAAATGAAAACAATGAGTTTGAGTCAATTGAAACAATACTACAACATTTCCTCTGTGTCACTGTCGCTCCTCCAGTGCTCACCACAGAAACACAAAGATTAAATTTCATACTAAGATAACTTTTGGAAGGTACCAGCTTGCTTTGTCTAACTCAGACTGCTGAAGCCTCATGTTCACTTCAACCTAAGGCATGTTTACACAGAAAGACAACCACGGATTTTGAAATCTTAAATTGGAGTCACACTTGGATGTGGTCTTTTCACAGTTAATGTGGACGGGAGGAATGATTACCTTATGGGAGTATTGTATCATGTTAAACTGGGAAAATCTGGAGCATCTTTTAAATGACATGGCAAGATATTTAATGAGCCAAATTAACAAACAAATTTATGTAATTTTGGCTTGAAGGGGCCTCTCAATCCTACCAGAGGAAATAAGACAACAAAAATGGAAGTTCAGCTCTGCGACTTCTAACATATAACTATCACTATTCACTCTACCTACAGTGTTCATGGGTTTTTGCCTAATATTACAATCAGAATAAGAAATATGTCATTGATCCCAGAGGGGAAATTATGATTGGTTACAGTCACTTCGATGTAAAGAATAGAGAAATATAAGATGTAAGAGTATGAAATAAAAGTATGTAAATATAAAGCAGTACAATTAAAATAGAATCTGCATTATGCTACAGTGTTTAACACTAGTGCTTAAGATATTAAAAGAATAAAAATAGAATATATATCGTCACTGTGCTGAGGCTGTAAGGGAAATGTAACTATACACCAGTAGAATAAAACAAGAATAGAAGAAGAGTAAACTTTAGAAATATGTACAGTTATGTGCGCGATAAAGTTGTAAATAATATTTTGATGTGGGGCAGCAATAAACTGGAACAAACATCTTGTAGACTAGTTGTAAGAATGTTGTTCTTGCCGCCAGCTGCCAACCTGAGCTGAAGGTGCAGTGAGGTATAAAGTTAGAGAGGGTGGCAAGCAGACGTTCCCCTGGCCACTCCCATGCTCCGAGCCAATCCTCCGCAGCCACATGTGCAGCCAGGACGTTTAGAGACGCAGAGAACAAAGCAGAGCAGCCAAAACAATTAGGGTTTAAAATTAAGAGTTGTAACTCTGACGTTTGAGTCATTTGCATATAGGGCTGCCACTAATGATTATTTTCATTGTCGACTAATCTGTCGATTATTTTTTCGATTAGTCGTCTAATCATTTCATCGAAAAATGTGTTAAAATGTTGAAAAATGTCGGCGTGTCTCTCCCAAACCCCAAAATTACGTCATCTAATGTCTTGTTTCATACTCACGCCAAAGGGTTTTAGTTCACTGTCAGGGGAGAGTGTGTAAAGCTGCCAATATCTGAACGTAAGAAGCTGCAGTAAGAGTATTTTGGGTACTTTATAGTACTTTTCTATGAAAAATGACTCAAACCGATTAGTCGACTACTAAAATAGTCACCGATTATTTTAATAGTCGATTAGTCATCGATTAGTTGACTAATCGTGGCAGCCCTGTTTGCATATCATACAATAAACTAGTGACTGGAGGATGTTAATGGCTGCAGGGTTGGGTAGACTAGTTATATAATGTCCTGTCTTCATCACACAGCAGTGCACAACTCATCTGCACAACAACAACAACAACAACAGCAACAAGGAACAAGGAAGCAATAATGTTCATGCCTTTGTGTTCCAGCTGATCCTGACCTGCACTGCTGACTGTTGCACTGGGAGGACTTGTGATGGGGCACAGGGTTGTCCGCGGGGTTCTGCGGCCTCGTCCTGCCCAGCTCATGATGCCACTGTTGCTCCTCATCGTCCTGCTGGCGGCAGTTTGGGCAGAGAGTCAAGACTACTACAGTCTGCTGGGAGTCAACAGGGAGGCGACGACCAGAGAGATACGACAGGCCTTCAAGAAGCTGGCGCTCACCATGCACCCCGACAAAAACCCTGTGAGTCGCTCTGAGAAACCAACAACCATAAGCTCGGATACAACCCTCAAACCACAAACCCCCAGTTAAACCTGGAAGTACCCAGAATCCCTGATGACACTCCTGTCAGTGTACAGAATGCCCTAATGAAAGTGTTGTGTTTTAGGGCGACGCCACAGCTCATGAGAAGTTCCTGAAGGTGAACCGAGCGTACGAGGTTCTGAAGGACGAAGACCTCAGGAAGAAATATGATAAATATGGAGAGAAGGGGCTGGACGAGCAGCAGCAGGGAGGACGCTACGAGAGCTGGAACTACTACAGATATGACTTTGGTGAGTCTCTGTTGTGAGAGTGATGACGCTGCAAGACCACCACCCTTTGTTTGTGTTTGTGTTTTTGAATCGGACATTAAAATATCGTCTTTGAAAACAATAAATGCATTTCAACGTGAAGAAAAACTGAAATGTGTTTTTCTGTCCAGGTATCTACGACGATGATTTGGAGATCATCACGTTGGACAGCGGGGACTTTGGTAAGAGCTGGTTTTATTTTCACACCTCCAGATTAACTTTTATTTGCCCGTAGTTTATCAGTGATTTCAGTATGGCTGGATCCTACATATCCCAGAATGCAGTGCAGTATTGCATCTATCATAAACAAAACAACAAACATGGAGACAGACACAGAGCTTGGATTTTGATGCACGTCTATTCCTGCTTTATACGGTACTGGTGTTTGGAGCAGCCAAAAAGGAAATGGAAATGGAGGAGGACTCGCATTTCAGCCATTAATTTATCACACATCATATCTAGTCAGTCCTAAAATGTTAAGTAAAACATTCCCATATTAGGTTTGCTAAGAAGTGCAATGGATTTTTGCTCAAAATGTTTTTGAGTTTCACTGCACAAAAATTCAGAGGTGTACGTCCAAGCCATACGACAGCTTCTTGAGCCTTTGTGCTCAGTGCACAACAAGTGATGACATTATTTTCTGGCGCGCGAAGCTCACGCTGGGGACACTATAGCTAGCATAAACCATGCTTTATTATGCAGGTAAAGTCAACTCAAATAACACCGTAACACATTGAAAACATCTTCGTTTTTGACTCTTAAATTAAATAAATAAATGTTTTCTTCAGAGGTTTGCTAAAAATTTTTATGCAATCCTGTTCAGAGATTCTCAGACTGTGAGAGACTGTGTTTTTGAGAAAATTTAAAGGAGAATCAACTCAAGTTTCATCAAAGAACATTGATGATTGTCTGATATTTGAACTTTCATAAAAAAAAAAAAAGTCGCACTAGTAGATGCTGGACTTTTATTTTTGGTTTAACCAGGTCTTAGTAGAGCTGCAGAGAAGATGACAAGACAAAAACAGTAAATAGTGCAGTTAAAAAAACTGCATTTAAAAATACTTTTTGGTGGATGTCATTTTAAAAGTTACACGTCTCAGTGCATGCAGACTGAAAAAGGTATTTCAAGCCCTGCAACTGTAACATGTATGTCGTTTTGATCTCTTTTTATTTGTGCTCACATCTACGTCCCTCAGAGTAGAGCAGCTGTACAACTTTATCCAAACTTTAACCTTCTCTCTGCTCACACAGACACTTGTGTGTTTGCCTCTCCTCAGCCTCAGTAGCTGTCTCGTGGCTGTGAGACCATAAAGCCACCAAAACATGATTGCTATGTGAAAGCGCAGACGTGGCAGGTAGACAGGTAAACACGCGATGACTGTTGTGTGTGTGTGTGTTACTGTGTGTTTTCAGAGGCAGCAGTGAATTCTGGAGAAATCTGGTTCATCAACTTCTATTTCCCACGATGCTCACATTGTCACCAGCTGGCACCGACGGTAATATAACACTAAAATACATAATGAATACAGGTGTTTGCTGCCGACTGTGGCCTTTATGATTCTTGATTTTCACTGGAATCTGCAGGAGCCTTTGCTGTTTATTTAGGAAATTGCACAAATGAGATCTGCACACTGTCAGGCTCCAAAGAAATAGTTTATTTCTGCAATATTACCATGTACATGATCGTCCTCAGGCCTGTTTTGTTAACTCCTGAGGCAGATCTTGTCGATCAAAAATGTTGCTTTGCAAAGAGAAATAAAGTATTTATTTGGAGCCTAACAGTGTGCAGACCTCCTTTGTGTCCTGCAGTGAAGTATTTTTTGGCTGGATGTGTGCACACTTGGTCCCTCTTATTTTGGAAGTTGGACATTTTTTCAGCATTCAACAGACTTTTGTCCGTCTGTCTTTCTGTGTGTCTCTCTAACTAATGCGTCTGTCTCTCAGTGGAGGGAGTTTGCCAAAGAGATGGACGGAGTCATCAGGATTGGAGCGGTGAACTGTGGAGACAACAACCATCTGTGCAGGAGTAAAGGCATCAACAGCTACCCCAGTCTGTTTATCTTCAGAGCAGGACAGGTCTGTTTACTCAGTGTCTCCTTATTGATCATCTTTAAATGTGGAGCAGGAACATGTTCTGATTTTTAACCACATCAGCTTCTTTTCTGCCTCTTGTTTTCATCTCTATTTGAAGTGATCCATATCTTCTTGTTTCTTACACTGGAAACAACCTGCATGAATAAAATTCAGCAATAAGCAAAACCTGCAGATTCAACCAATGACAGCTCACTGGTACACTTTTGGTAAAGAGCTGAAGTGCAGAGTGTTCATGTGTAATATGAAGCCGCGGCATTTAATAATTTAATAAATTATTTGATCAATGGAAGATCAACTGTCATTTAATAATTTAGGTTATTTTTCAAGCAAAAATGAAAAAATATAATAAAATAAAATAAAATACAAAATAAAGTAAAATACAATACAAAATAAAATTAAATAGAATAAAATACAAAGTACAAAATACAGAATAAAATATAAATAAAAAAAAACACAAAATAAAATAAAAAACAAAACAAAATAAATCAAAATAGAATAAAATAAAATACATAATAAAGTAAAATACAATGCAAAATAAAATAGAGTAAAATACAAAGTAAAAAGATACAGAATAAAATACAAAATAAAATAAAACAAAATAGAATAAAATAAAATAAAATAAAATAAAATAAAATAAAATAAAATACAAAACATAACATAAAATAAAATATTTCCTGGTTCTCAAATGTGAGGATTATCTGTTTTCCTTGGACTTATATTTCAGTAAATTTAACAGTTTTGGGTTTGAAAATGTTGGTTGGTCATTTTATGAAGTCACTTTATGCTCTAGGAAATTTTAATCAGCTTGTCTCACTGTTTTCTAAAGTTTTCTAAACCAAACAATTCATCGAGAAAATAATCTTGAGATTAATTGGTAACGAACATAATCGTTAGTTGCAGCCAGACTATAATATTATCAGTTTACTCCGTGCTTATATTTTTTATTCTGCCATTTCTCCCTTTGGAGTTAGAAAGAAAATAGATCTGCTTTTACTTGTCTGTTATGTACATACGTTACATGTTGCCTTGCTGTCTGAATCAACCTCACTCAGCTGAGTTCTGTTAACTCAGCACTAGAGCAACATGTTTAGCTATCATTAACATTGTGTTTGTCTCTCCATAGAGACCAGAGAAGTTTAATGGGGAACGCTCTAAAGACAACTTGGTCCGCTTCTCCATGAAGTTCATCACAACCACCGTCGCTGAGCTCTGGCAAGGTGAGCTGCTCTGAATTATTCATCATTTATATCTCTGTTTATTCATCTTCAATCTGATTATCAGGCTCGTTTGCATGGTTCTGTGTGTTCTGACCTGTGGGTGTGTTTGTATTTTTATCAGGTAACATGTTCAGTGAGATAGAGAACGCGTTCTCGTTGGGGCTCGGCTGGCTGATCACCTTCTGCTCTGACACTGGAGGTAACACACGAGCACATATGAGGGTTTTTTTCATGCCTGAATTTCTGCATTTCTGATTATCAGTTGAAACATCCAGTCACATACCGCTCTCTGTATGTCACATACACAGGTATGTGTGATGTGGCACAGATCCATTAAAGATGTTACGTGTCACGTTATCACATTACGTGTCTGTGTGTTCCATGTGCAGCCAGTAAACAAACACACACACATTATGAGACACTCAGATATTTACATACACTCTTACCTCTGGGTATATAGCTGATTATGTCGTGTAGTAATAATGTCCTGGAATCTCTCTCTTTCTCTCTCAGACTGCCTGGAGCCAAGAACAAGACAGAAGTTGGCAGGGATGTTGGTGAGAACACAGTAGTAGTATTATAATAGAGTTGGATCTCTGACAGGTCACTGAAGTCGTTATCTGTGCTCTCTTCAAAGCCACCAGAATCTTTTGACAAAAACAATCATTTCTCACAGAGCACAGGGGTTTCTAGTCTACCACTTCCTCGAGTCGTGACTTTGTGTTATCGTCTGACTTTTGGATTTGAACTAATGCCCCGTTAGTTCCCTGGTGGACGCCCCGTCCACTGCAGAATGTTACACAGCTTCCATGCCGATCAGGGGTTTAGAGGAATACGGCTGATTCAGAAGACTGATAATACATAATTGACCTATGGCTAAGCCACGCCCCCCTCCACTCACTCGGACAAACTATCAACATTCAGTGACCGGCGCTATGGCAGGTGTCACAGTACACGGCATTTCACAAGAGGCAATTGATGATTTTTGGAGACATAACGATCAGATGTCATTGAGAAGTAACCAAAAGGGCCTAAACTACGCATTGGAGGGATATATTCATCATTTTATTGTTGAGAAGGTCGATGAAAAGCTTAAATTACAAGCCAAAATTTACAGGTCACAGTGTACGCTTGTGAACCGCATCTCGTTGCCGTC
>NC_065512.1:4650834-4668051 GCF_006386435.1 Epinephelus moara
AAAAATACACCTGGTCGCCCAGCCTCTCAGGATACCTTGTGTCAGAGTTGCATGTACCCCATGCACACCGTTTGACCTTTTTTAAACTTCAAATATCCGAAAAAGCTCATAAAACCAAACAAAACTGACTTTCTGTAATGCATTTCAATGGACGTCCAGGCAGAGAATGTCTGAGTGTATGGGAATGGCTATACGCACTGTGATTGGCTCGTCACGTTTGAGGGCGGGGCTTAGCCATAGGTCAATTGTTATGTCCCCTTTTGAAAACGGGAGACACAAGACGACAATAACATGAGAATGAAATGAAGGAGTCAGAAGTGTAAAAACAAAAATTTATTTATTTACAAATTTAACACAAGGTTCTCCAGACGTGGAGGAGGAGCGGACAAAGTGGTTGTGCCAAATAAAAGAAACCAATCTAACAACACCAGGCCTCAACTAACCTCTCCCTCTAAAAACAAAACACAAACCGAAAACCTAACTTTCTTTAAAAAAAAGAGAGGTTCCCCCTAACTTTGAGGATCCCCTAGGGGTCCCAGACCCCCTGTTAAAGACCCAGGTGTTAGTAGATGTGGTGTTGACTGTTATTTACTGTCATAAATTCCACTGACTCTGTTGGTTAAAAAATGATTGTACAGATTTCTGATCTGTGTGTGCATGTGTGTTTGTGCAGGATGGTCTAGTTAAGGTGGGATGGATGGACTGCACCACCCAGGAACAGCTCTGTGACAGTTTCCAGGTAAGGTCCTGCAGTACTGCAGCACTACTGACACTACTACTGTAAGATACTCAAAAAACTCACTTCACAGTTTGTGGCCTTTTTAAAGGTGAAGAGACTCCCATGATTCTGTGAAAATTTGGTTCATGTGGAATATAAATCAGAGTATCATCTGCATAGCAGCAGAGTTAGATATTTACTCTCTGAACACAGCTCGCCCTCAGCTGCTCTAAACTGTTTTTAGATTTATTTTCAGGTATAAAAATAAGCCCAGCAGTTTTAGGTGGTATGCATTTTTTGCAGTACTAGTATTCGTGCTTCTGCTGTATTTCAGGTGACCAGCGGAGCGACTGCTTTGTTCCCACCTGGAAGTACCCTGGATCAAAAAGGCGGTGTCCTGGTAAGACACAGATCACACTGCTGTCTGTATGTGCACATTGTTGTACTCTCTGTAGTAATACTGTGTGTAGTTCTGCAGCACTGACTTCATGTGCATATGTTGCAGTGGCTGAAAACTTTGGACAGTAAAGAGATTTACAATCAGGTCATCAACCACCTGCCCGATCTGGAACTCCTGACCAGTGAGAGCTTCCAGGTATACACACTCAAACTCATCCTACTTTATTCAGGTTACACATCAACACTCTACAATACATATTAAAAAGTACATCCCTCTGTAACATCCTGTCCCCAGAGGAAACTGGCCCATCATCGCTGGTTGGTGAGTTTTACGTTTGGTGACAGAAGCCCCGCCTCCAACGAGTACAAGAAGCTACAAGCTTTCCTCCGAAATGACCACATACAGGTACCTGTCTGTCTCTCAGTATGTCTCTCTCCGCCTGTCTGTACGTCCAGCTGACTGTCGCTGTCTTTCTCTCCAGGTCGGCAGAGTCGACTGTGTCGCAGACTCAAAGCTGTGTCAGTCTCTCTACATCCATAAATCCTGTGTAGCCGTATTCAAAGGACTGGGAATCCATGATTTTGAGATCCACCACGGTCAGTACCACAGACTGTGCATGATTTTCTTTTTAGTTTGTGGTCAGCAGGTTTATCTGTTTTATGAGAAATCAGATGTCCAGAATATGCATTTGTTTGCTGCAGCTCTCGTTATTTTCTTCATTAATCTATCAATTGTATAGTTTATAAAAATGGAACAGGAAAAAGTAAAAAGGAATTTCTCATTTAATGTCCCAAAGTGCACAGTGATGTCTTCAAATATCTTGTTTTTTTCTGACTAGTACAAAAGATATTCAGTTTACTGTCATGGAAAACTAAGAAAACATTAAATATTTGTATTTGGGAAGTTAGAAAGACATAATTGTTTGGTTAAATGAATAATAGATTAGCAAAGTAGTTGCTTATTAACGCTCTATTGATCATTTCTGTCCTGTGTGTAGGTAAAGATGTGTTGTACAACATTGTGGGTTTTGCGAGGGACAGCGTTCGCGCTCACGTGACAACTCTGAGACCTGACAACTTTCCCTCAGACAGGAAGGAACCGTGGCTGGTTGACTTCTTTGCTCCGGTTTGTGACTACTTACTTTAACCAGAACTTGAACGATATCACTTGTAGTGTGTGTTACAGATTAATGACCCATCTGCCTCACTCTCAGAAATCACATACTGTATCTCAAGCCACTCTCTTCCCCAAAAAAGTGGTGGTTTAGGTACCTCAAGACATATCAGGTCATCTTAGAGGGATAGATGCACACCTGAAGCCTGAAATACTTAATGTCAGTGGATGTTAATGTGTTGAGGACATGTGGTCTTCATCTGCAGTGAAGAACAGGAACAGAAATTAAAGTCTCATACAGCACATCCTGATCATAAATATACAGGCAGAAATGACACATCAGCACTGATTCGCTTGATTTGCCACCCAGCACCCAGCCTGTCTGAGTCCCTGTTTACCTTCAGGGCTGGTGATAGTATCACACCTGCTACTCAAACACTGAGTGATAGAGAGGCAGTGACAGAGAGGCAGCAGGAACTGACTTCTTTATTGCATGTCAGTGTGGCAGCAATGGGAGAAGGTAACTACCAGTGGGAGTTGAGTAGTAAATTACTGTAAGAGAGCCTGAAATGTGTGTGTGATGTCTGTTTTTTTTAGGTGAGTTTCCATTTAAGTGTAGTGAAAGAAAATTGGTAAAAGAAAACCCAAATTAATACGTGTTTCCATCAGCATCTGTTTTGCAAATATTAGAAGTGCACTGAGAACAGTTGCTTTGTCAAATTTTGCAGTTGCTGCCATTAAACTGCTGCACAGAAGGAAAGGGACACGATGATGTGAGGCCATGAAAGTAAAAATAGATTAGTTTTACTTTGATTTATTTTTATCCCTTTTTATACATAAATTGAACGATAGGGTGGCTATAAAATCCCTTCATTATTCCACCTTTTGTTTTTAACAACGAACCAAACGACAGCGGCATCATGTCGCCCCAGTTTGTGATTTTAGACAGCATGCTGGCGTCACAAAAGCAAAAGATACTTGACGGGTGTAGAGTTTAACACAACAGCGTCAGCCTCTAGTGTTCCATGTAACATACGAGTTGGCATTTTAGAAACATAAAAATTGCATTAATATGGCAATAACAATATTTACCCTACCTGTGACGGCTGATCTTGTCCTCTGCTCAGAGGGAGGGTAAGGAAGTTCTAGACCTTATTGTCTCCCCAATTTGCAGATATTTTCTGACACTGTCCTCCTTCTTTGAGTTAGCTGCTAATAGAGATGCAGGAAAAAAATCAATACTGCATAGTATCGGGATAGTTTTGAGTGGCAATATCATATTGTCGCACAGAGCCAAGTATCGATTTTTTAATGAAATGAATAAATAATAGGACAAATACAAATTAAACTTTAGGTAGCCTACTAGAATAATTTAACCAATTGCTTTTCAGTTCACTAGATACATTTTGCTGCAAAAAAAAATGGCTGAGGTGAGATGACCAGACTGAAAACTTTATCTTACAAGATAAATCAGATGTTGACAACGTTTTCCTTTGGGGACATACTTTACAGTTGAAAAAAGGTAATGTAAGGCAATATATTTTATCGCAGTACTCAGCATATCACCACATATTTAAAATCACAATGATATTGTATTGTGTATTGTGATGATATCGTATCCTGGATCCTCTGGTGATTCCGACCCCTAGCTGCTAACCGCTACTATCTGTTTATTAAATCTCCCGGCTGTGGGTCGCACACATAACATGTCAAAACGTCAAACTTGTTCCATCCATGGTCTCATTCTGCCGGCTGTCCCTTTTACACAGACATTGATTTGAACAGAACAAAGAACAGCGAGGTTTAGTAATGGCATGACACACCTGCCGTGAACAGTGTGTAAAAGGGGATTTTATAGAGTAAATGTTGATTGCATAATGTAATGGCTTAGATTGGTTCCCTATTGGCCTCACTTTCACTGTGCAGCTCTGTCTGCCACTGGGTGCGATCTCCCAGAAAAAATGAGCCACCTTGAGTCACAAAGGAAGCGTGTCAACCATTGCGCAACCACAACAGGAAGGGCATAGCACTTCTGTCTTCCCTTTAGCTATTTGTAGCTATCCCCAGTTAGCATGAAGCATCAGTGTAAGCTCTTTGCAGTTACAATCACTTGTAGAGGAAATGGCGGACAGTGGGACAACGGAAGTAACTGTGGAAAACAAAATGCAGTGTGTCCAGTTGCTCATCTCTGAGTAAAACAGAAAGAGATCCAGTTGTCTTTGCACAGCGGTGCCAACGATGATACCACTTAAAAACACTGCAGGGGAGAAAGTTTAAAAGTTGTCTGTTTTCAGTTAAAAAGATCCAGTCAGAGCTCAGACAATAGAAAAGCATGTGGAAAACATGATGAAAATCTGACGCATTTGTTTATGTCATGTGTTAATGTGAGGAAGGTTATAGTCTCCTCAGTGCTTCACACACATCGCATGTTTTCAGCTCTTTACTTAAAGTCACATCCTTCATGGAAAGCATGAAGTCTGTTTCTGTGTCCTTTATAGTATCACTTTAAAAATCAAGTGAATTGAAACCCACGTATTTTCCTGAGGCTGTCGCACAACCCCCCCCCCCCCCCCCCCCCACACACACACACACATGGACTCAAACATAGGAGCTGCGACAGGCTGCCATTCACTGTGAATTCAACTTCCAAATAACATCCCTGTGCAGCCCACTGAGACTCAGTTTGTGCCTCAAAATTCACAATGTGTTGCCCAGTGGTGCAATTTTGAGAAGCTGGAGAAGGTTCAACTTTATGCTAACAACCTCTGACACCCTGAAGTGACAACCAGTCACACTCAGGAGATGAACTGTGCCATTGTGCACACGTATAAAGTGAAAACAGAGTACTACTTATTTAGAGCTGAGTCATGTTCTCATGGATAAACATGCCTGCAAGCATCAGGCTCGTGAGAGACTACAGAGCCTGACACTTTGTATTTGTTTTGTCCTCAGGCTGTAACGTGTATTAAAAACAGTGCTTGTGATGTCACCTTGTTAGATATTAAATTATTAATGTTTGATTCATGTTTGCAGTGGTGTCCTCCGTGTCGAGCCTTACTGCCTGAACTGAGGAAAGCTTCCATCCAGCTGGCTGGACAAATGAAGTTTGGTACTCTGGACTGTACCATCCACCACAACCTCTGCTCCATGGTGAGCACATACACACCTGGACTGCACCATTAATTATGAGACCAGATATGGGTAAAAAAAACACAGACAGCTTGATCATGTTTTGTCTTTCTCTCTGTTTCTCAGTATAATATTCAGGCGTATCCCACCACCGTCATCTTCAACGGCTCCTCTGTTCATGAATATGAAGGACAACACTCAGCTGACGGCATCCTGGAGTTTATACAGGTACTACTGCATACCACTGACATACTGACACAGCATAAAACACACTACTTCCTCTTCATAATACACGTAGTTTTGTGAGCAGGGAGTGAGTCTCACTGCTGCCACCTGTCCAAAAAATGTTTTCAACTACAACTGGCTGCTCCAACACTTGATGAAGGACATCTTTGTCTGAAAGAGCTTCTCTCTGTCTCTGCAGGATCTGGTCAATCCATCTGTGGTGGTCCTGGATCCTTCCAGCTTTGCCGAGAGAGTTAAAGGTAACAGGATTTAGTAGAGCATTTTGCCAAAACCAGAAGTCCTCTCAAATTTATAACCTTTTTTCATTTTTACTGAGGAACCACTTCAGGCAGCAGCAAACAAACTTTATGCTGGATATTTTAGTGAAACATTTTTAAGGTGTTACTACAGTCTCTAAAAACCTGTTCCCTTCTTGTTGCTCACTCACAGACATGGTTGAAAACACAGCTCTTAGTTCAGACATTTTGTGCCACTCAGCTCCTAGTTCCTGTTCTAACTACTACTATAACTACTACTACTACTGTTGTCTCTATGAAGAGATATCAGCACGTTTGCAGAATCTGAAGGTGTCAGGACAAGATTTTGGCACTGGAAGTTTTCTGGTTACCGTTTGTAGTCTGTTTGCAGTCTGAGAAGGATTGACCGATCTTTTTTTAACGGCACTTAAACAGTCTGTAGGAAAAGGTGTAATGCATTGGCTGAAATGAAGTCTCAGAACCCATCAGCTGTAGTTTGATGATGATTTAGCTGCGGATATCTGTTGCTAGAGATGAGCCAAAATGACAGGTGCATGGAAGAGGAAGTCTTGGCCTGGATATCCGCTGGCTACACTGGATCAGCTCAAAATACTGGCCATTGCCCCCAGAGGCTTATCATCATCAGATGATAGCTGATAAGTTCTGAGATTGTTTCATCAATTTCCCTTCTGTGTTCTTTCCTGTCGTGTCCATTGCAGGTCGAGCTGAGGGGCAGATCTGGGCGGTGGATTTCTATGCTCCGTGGTGCGGTCCCTGTCAAGCTCTGATTCCAGAGTGGAGACGCATGGCCAGGGTACAACACACACAACACGCATCATACACACATTATACACACATCATAAACACACACTGAAACAACCTGGACGGTGTAGAGAAATCCAGCACAGAGAAATTGAGAAACACTGAGGCTAAGGCTGAGTGATATGGCCAAATACAATATAGTTTAATAATATAATTAAACACCTGTACAGCCTGCAAGTCATTGTTTTGCATATTTGAAAATACAGGTTATTCCATACAGCTGTGAACTGTCACTGCCAAATATTTCAGTTAAGTAGAGCACAGACGTCTGATTCAGTAGTCTGTGTCAGTGCAGAAAGTCTAAACACTGATTAATCTGCTGCTGCTGTTTGTGTTCTCAAAAAGACACCATTCTGATATCCACAGGCAGCTGACTAGTCAGCGTTAGCTCGCCAGTTCCTCCAAGATTTTGCAATGTGGTGATCAAGACATTTAAAACGTTTAAGATGTCTAACGACAAAGTCGAGCCATATTAACATCTTGGCGTCAGATGTTAACCGCTGCTGCTGCCCAAGTGGCAAAATATGACGAGTAGAGATGCCGTCTTGCTGTGTTAGCTCATGCTAACAGGGCAGACACAGCAGGAGACCAGTGGCTTATGAAGACAGTCCTTCAGTACTATGTTGAAAAGCAACAACAGCTAACATGAGTGTCTCTTTCTTTCTGTCTCTCCCTATCCAGATGCTGTCAGGTCAGATCCTGGTCGGTTCAGTCGACTGTCAGCGGTTTCAGTCCTTCTGTCAGGGTCAGAGTGTGAGGGCGTATCCTGAAATCCGCCTGTACACCGGCAGCACCCGGCAGCCAGATCGCTACATGTATGTACTGCCAGAAATTTAAATACTCAGTCTGTATGTACAGACATTGTTTTCCATGCTGCACACACTATGATATGTTGGGAAACTTGTTGAGTCAGATGAGAAGAGATGAGATTGAGTTACATCTCAGTACAGAAATACTTCCAGGACATTTTTAGTCTCGCTAAATACATTTTTACATATTCAATCTGCTGTGGGACCTATTAAGCAGCTGTCACAGGATAATCCCTGGTTGTCACCATCAGCAGAGACTCCAGTCTGCATTGTTGTTTATACACTTCGCCAATAAACAATAAAATTACAATAATTACACTCAATAATTACCAGATAAAGTGAAGTTTCAGTGGAGTTTTCACACAAATGCAACTAAACTGATTAATGTGTGGATCAGAGTCCTGCACGGGTCCATTTTTGAAAACCTGCACCAGCCCATACCCGTAAAGCTCAGCACCAGAACTGACCTGTTACCCGTCACTGTCTAAATCAAAGCTGCAACAGCCGCTTGCCATTAATAAAAGTATATCTGTACTGTAATGCAAGACCAAGAAAAGCAGTAAATGCCACATTTTTTGGCATTTTTCCATGAAAAGTGACTTGAGCCATTAATTTTTTTAAATTAATCATATAATTGATTAATTGACAAATTTTTTCAGTTTCAGTTTCTCTTCTTTCTTTCTTTCTTTCTTTCTTTCTTTCTTTCTTTCTTTCTTTCTTTCTTTCTTTCTTTCTTTCCCCTCCCCCCAAGTTGTCAAAAAAAGCAGATATTGTAGGTATAATACTGAAGGGAGAATGGTAAAGCACTGATTAGCTGTGGAGTTCCTCAGGGTTCTGTATTAGGTCCTCATCTGATGCCATCAGATGCACCTGTTTGGGCCACATTAGGTCTCTCTGAATGGGAATGTGGGGGCATTATTTTTTTTAATGTGAACATCATCAATGAGTTTTTCAGTCATCTTATTGATCCTGTCGATGTGTCTTTGTGTCTTCTCAGGAGTTATAATGGTTGGCACAGAGATTCCCATTCACTCAGGTTATGGGCACTGAGGTGAGACACCTTCTCCGTTATATAGTCCTTCTGTTGTGAATGAATGTTTGGGCTGATGTGGAGTCCTGTATTTGTATTAATGTCTTGTGTGTACAGTTCTTTACCCAGAGCGTCGGTGGACCTGACTCCAGAGTCCTTCAGGTCTCAGGTTCTGTCAGGTCAGGATCACTGGGTTGTGGATTTCTACGCTCCCTGGTGTGGACCCTGTCAACACTTCGCCCCAGAGTTTGAAGTCTTGGCTCGGGTGAGACACAGTTTCCTTTTTCTAAATTAACCTTGTTATCTAATGTCCTCTTCTCTGTGGCTCCTGTCAGTCACAGCCCTGGAGAGGCAACCGACAAATTAAACCCCACTCTTCTAGCAGCTGCAGGCTGTGACTTTAAACACACGCTGACAGGTTCTTAAAAGAGACGATCTGTGTAGTTGAGGCTCTTTATGAGGGTGTTCTCTGTGTGACTGACAGATTCTTAAAGGGGAGGTTCGAGCAGGGAAGGTGGACTGTCAGGCTCATTATCAGACCTGTCAAGCAGCTGGAATCACCGCCTACCCAACTGTCAGATTCTACCCCTACCTGGGAACAAGGAGGGTGAGTGCACGCACACCAAGCAGCAGCACCTTTAGAGAAATAACCAGCTTCACCTTTTAGATATCGTACTAAAACATGAGATGAAGCAGCACACGACAAAACACTGAATCAAACCCTTACAGCACCAAAGGACCTTTTCCAATACATTTGTTTTGAAACATTTATTTTATTTTATTACTACGTACACATCCACTATATCACTTTCACATATATACATATTTTACAAGTTTCAAGTACCTCATACAACCCAAACTATCTCTTTAAAGTTTAAACTTGTTTGTGTGTGTGTTGACAGTATGAACACAGCGGAGAATATATCAATAGCCGGGATGCTAACGTGATCGCTGACATCATCAGACAGCGACTACAAAAGGTGTCGCCACAGTTACACAAAAAGGTGAGTCTCTGTTCACCTTAAATCCAAACACAAACCGGACGGAGAACCTGAGTCTGACGTTGTTGTTTTTCCCCCGCAGGATGAGCTCTGATAATCTGTGGGCGCTGCCGTGAGAAAGACCAGTGATCTGATTGGTCAGGGAGGGACAGAGGTGAATTTGATTGGTCCGGCACAAAGATCGATCAGTCAACACTCCTTGTGAAGACCACAGCTGTAACACAGAGACAGACGGACTGTTACCTGCTGTGTGTTGAATGTACTGAACACTTCTGCCTTGTTTTTATTTGTTTTTATTTCTGTCTCCATCGTTTGTATTTACTCTATGAAGTAAAACTGTGGGACACTGCATACTGGACATGTTACTGACACGCACACACTATGGTAAGCCCTTTAACTGAACGTTTAATTTTTTACAACACAAGTGGAAATTACATTTTTGACATGAAGAAATGTTAATTTAAGATATCTGTAAATCAGTTTTGACATGTTACAAATATATTTTCACATGTTGAAATTACACTCCGACTGGTCAAAACTGATTCACAGATATCTTTAATTTAATTATAGATATCAGTAATTATGTTTGTACTAAGTCAAGTCAGTATTATTGATACAGCACGTTCAAAAACAACAGGAGTTGATTGTATGGGGTCTGGGATCTGCCTCAATACAGATTATTAAAAAAAAAGGAACATAAAAAGCAATAATACATATAGTATTACAATAACAGAGAGAAGGCAAGACTTAAACAAAAGAGTAAGAACAATGTTTTCAGATGTCTACAATTAAAAAAAGACGGACCGGTTCTACCATTTTTCCCCCCTAAATGTTTTTTTGGGAGTTTTTCGTAATCCGCTGTGAGGGTCCAAAGCTAGAGAGATGTTTTATGCTATAAAGCCCTCTGAGGCAAATTATAATTTGTGAAATTGGGATTTATGAATAAAATCAAAACTTGAATTTACTTGAAATTATAAAAGGGACTGTAGATATCGTAATTGTTACTAGTACGAATGTCATTTTCACTTGTTAGAATTATATTTCAGATATCTGAAATTACATTATTACCAGTTACAATTCCAGGCTGACAAATCAATAATTTACTTTGACTTGTCAGAACTGAATTTTTACATTTCTAGAATTTCATTTATGATATCTGTAGATATCCACAGTGAACATCGCCACAAGTGACAACTTAGCTGTAGACATCATTAATTAGAACTTCAACTAGTCAGCATGTCAAAAATTAATTATAGATATCTGCTACTGAGTTTGGATAGAAGTCAATGGTTAAAGTTGACAAGTTGTAATTAAGTTACAGATGTCTAGGGAAAAATAATTCCACTAGTAAGAAATAAATTGCAGATATCTTTGAATCTATTTCTGCTAGTCAAAATCAAAGTATGGATATGTCGACTTGGAATTCTGTCAACTGTAGAAAAAAGCAACTGTTGATATCCACCGATTACTGCTACTGATTAAATGTTAAAGGGCTTACCATACACACACACACACACACACACGGAGCCTGATGTTGACACAGTGTTGTATTTTATTGTTCATGTAGAAACTGTTGGAGCTTCACAATAAAACTGTGTGTTTCTCTTAAAAGATTTCAACATTCACATCAGTTTTAAATCCTATGCTGCAGTTTTAATTCCACTCTTATACCCTCTGTGATAAGTTCATGTACATCTCAAAAGTCATTACATCATATAGAAGTGAAACAATAAGGCTTGTAATCATTAAGATGGAAAATTAAATGGTAACCATTTTGTTAATGGTTAAAGTAAAAATGCCAAACGTTGTCTGGTTGCAGCCAGGGCAGACATGCTCAAAAAAGAGCAGGAAGAAGTGTGCACTTACGTAATCCTACACCCTTCTTAGTATTCATGTCTCAGTTATAAAGGAAATTGTCAACAACTGTCCCAAACTGATTTACAAACATTAATATAGATAAATGAAAAACAGCCTTAGATAGAAAGACACCCTATCTCAACCAACTATATAAACCAACCCATCAGCATCAGCATCACCCCTTCTCAACTGCATACCTCCTAAAATACTGTCTGTACATCTTTATAAAGTGCTGCATTGGGTGAGAGGCAGGGTTCACGCTGGACAGGTCACCAGACTATCACAGGGCTGACACACAGAGACAGACAACCATTCACACTCACATTCACACCTACAGACAATTTAGAGTCACCAATTAACCTGCATGTCTTTGGACTGTGGGAGGAAGCTGGAGCACCTGGAGGAAACCCACGCTGACACAGGGAGAACATGCAAACACCCTGGGGTTTGAACCAGGAGCCGTGCTGTGAGGCAATATTCAATTTCTGCCAGTATACCCCCCTAAATCCTCAAAAATTCCTGGAGGGAATCATTTGCTTGCCATTCCCACATTAAACAGCAGGTGTCACTGTTCACCTCAGATGTTCTTCTGGAAAAGAGTTCTGCAGAAACAGGAGCTCAAACCAGAATTACAAAGTAAAATGTGCTTAAAGTGGAATTATAAGGAGATTAATATGAGCTCAGGATACCATGATGGATCGACAAGCCATCCATGATGCATGCTGGGAACCTCTGTGACCCCAAACATGGTAAGTGTGCACACTGTACAAGATGCAACAGTGGGTTTAAAGTAAGGCTGTCAAAGATGAAAATAACCTGTTAAATGTATTATAGACTGCTTTTCTGTTCATTTTATTTGTTGTGATTTCAAATTTATACAAAAACACAAGATACAAAAAAACGAAACACAAACTTAACAAACTTTGATAACAGCCCTAGTTCAGAGTACTGGAGCTGTGTTAGGGTTCATATTGGTTGTGTGTTTCCAGTTGAATCAGCAGGCGACACTGTTGCTCCTCTGTTGCGTTGCTCCTCTGGGAGAGTGTTCAGCAGGAAACAGGAAGTACCTGAACACTGATTAAGAGTCAGAATGCAGGCTGGTTCGGGAGTTTCAGCAAAGCACTGAGAACATTCAGATGTGTATCACACTGTTATTACGGTAAAAGAAAACCTCTGCAGAGGTGGCTGCTCAGTTAACTGTTGACAGAGCTGACACAGTTTGCTGCTGCTAGTTTGAATGTGTTCGTAGGCGTTCAGACCAGCAGCAGGCTGAATTTAAAACTGCTGCGTATGCAAAAATTTAGCACAGCAACAAAGTCATAGACTGAACTGTTTGTGTCCAGTTAAAGTTTCTTTCCATGATCTGCAATGGTCCAGGCTCTCAGTGAAGCGACTAGAGGGTAGTGAGTTCAACTGTTCGAGGAAGCATTTTATAATGTTTTTATTCGTCCACAGGGACGCCGAATCTGTGTTGGATATGGGTAAAAAGACTCTGCTGATCCAGTCTTTTGTTCCTGGCTAGTGTCTGTCTTTTATCTGATGGATTTTGTTGTTATGGTGACCTCAGTCTGTGGTGATGACTCGATAATTCACCCAAGATGTGGACCAGATAAACCAGAGAGACAGTGACATCAAAGTACTGCAGCCTCCGGCTTGTGATCTCTCCTTTGATTTCATAACCTCTTTAAAAGGACACAGATTTAACCAGTCAAACGCTTATGTCAGACATTAAACACAACACAGCAAGAAATAACACAACACTTTGTTTTGAACAAATATCTTGCATATAAATTTGGGCTTGGCCATAAGATGCAGTGGCGTAACTTTGCATACATACCTTGCAGATATTTGTGCATAAACGACACATTGCCTTCCCTTGAATGAACTACGTAGTCTCTGTAAGAACTAGGCAAAAGGTCTCAAAGCAGCAAAGCGTTGTACCATTTTTCGGTAAGGAGAAAAACTTCGTACACTGGATTATATTCTTGCAACTCCATCTAGCTCAGATTTTAGGAGTTTCTCTAATGCTTTGGGTATAAAATCTAGCTACTGCACAAATGTAGTGGAGTAAGAATTCTCATGCAGTGGAAATGCTCAGGTAAAAGACCACTACTTAAAAATGTTCTCTACTGTAATTACCTAAATGACATCTGCTTTCCACTTGTGAGTATGATTAGACCGGGGCATTTCTGTATATCTCTCCCTCTCACCCTCCTTCTCACCCTCTCTGTGTTTTGTGGGCAGTTGGAGGTCAGCATTGACGCAGCACTGCTCCATAAACCACTGGAACCACTTACTGTGTGTGCATTCTATTGTTTCATGATGTGAAATGGAGCAGCAAGTTGGATAAACACTCGCTGAGGTATTGTGGGAACCAACCTGGTATTACTGTGTGTGTGTGTGTGTGAGTGTGTGTTTGGATGATGATGTCAGATTAAAATCACTTTGTGTGTTGGATGGTTGAAGCTTTGGATGTGCGTGTTTGAGTTGGACAGCAGTGCTTCCTGTGACGCAGGAGTAAAATATAGCAAACCCCTTAATCTTAACAGCTAAAACACCAGCGAATATTAGACCAAACGAAGGCTGAAACACCAGAAGAATAAAAGACTAAACCAAGGCTAAAATATCACAAAACAATGGATGGAACCAGAGCGAGAATGCCAGAGAACATTAGCCAAAACTGAGATAAAAGCACAAGAAATAATGAACAAAACACAGGCTTAAATACAACCAAATGTTGGATCAAATCAGGGCTATGAAACCACAATTTCTTTGACCAAACCAGGGATAAAGCGCTACAGAATACTGGGACTAAAACACCAAAATGACAGAAGGTCAAACCAAGGCTAAATTACCAACACACAGTGGCCCAAACCAGATACCATCTAACAAATACCAGGGAATATTAGGCCAAACTAAGGCAAATGCACAAGAAAATATTGGACAAAACAGGGACTGAAACACCACAGAATATCGGCCCAAACCAAGGCTAAAACACTAAATAATACTTGACTGAACCAGGGCTACAGCACCAAAAGAAAAGACCAAAAGAAAGCACCACAAAGCTAAAACATCACCAAACAATTGCACAAACCAGGGCTAAAACACCACAACATACTGGACCAAATCAGGACCAATACACCACAAAATGTGACAAAACCAGGGCTAAACCAAAACTAAATACTGGACCAAACCAGGGCTAATACACCACAGAATATTGGACCAGAACAGGGATAAAACATCACTGAATATTGGACTAAAATAAGAATAAAGCACCAATAAATATTGGACCAAATCAGGACTAAATCATATCTGAATACTGGATCAAACCAGGGTCGAAACACCACCAAATACTGAACCAAACCAGGGCTAAAGCACACCAAATATTGGACCAAATCAGGGCTAAACACCGCCAAATACTAGACCAAACCAGGGCTAATACACCACCAAATATTGGACCAAACCAGGGCTAAAACACCACCAAATATTGGACCAAACCAGGGCTAAAATACCAACAAATATTGGACCAAACCAGGGCTAATACACCACCAAATATTGGACCAAACCAGGGCTAATACACCACCAAATATTGGACCAAACCATGGCTAATACACCAACAAATACTGGTCCAAACCAGGGCTAACACACCAACAAATATTGGACCAAACCATGGCTAACACACCAACAAATACTGGACCAAACCAGGGCCAAAACACCACCAAATATTGGACCAAACCAGGGCTAAAACACCAACAAATACTGGACCAAACCAGGGCTAAAACACCACCAAATATTGGACCAAACCAGGGCTAAGACACCAACAAATACTGGACCAAACCAGGGCTAAGACACTAAAAAATACTGGACCAAACCATGGCTAATACACCAACAAATACTGGACCAAACCAGGGCTAAAACACCACCAAATATTGGACCAAACCAGGGCTAATACACCAACAAATACTGGACCAAACCAGGGCTAAAACACCACCAAATACTGGACCAAACCAGGGCTAAAACACCACCAAATACTGGACCAAACCAGGGCTAACACACCACCAAATACTGGACCAAACCAGGGCTAAAACACCACAGAATATTGTACCAGAACAGGGATAAAACGTCACTGAATATTGGACTAAAATAAGAATAAAACCACCAAATACTGGACCAAACCAGGGCTAAAACACCAACAAATATTGGACCAAACCAGGGCCAAAACACCACCAAATACTGGACCAAACCAGGGCTAAAACACCAACAAATACTGGACCAAACCAGGGCTAAAACACCACCAAATACTGGACCAAACCAGGGCTAAAACACCAACAAATACTGGACTAAACCAGGGCTAACACACCAACAAATACTGGACCAATTTGGGGCTAAAATGCCTCAAAATATTGGACCAACCCAGGACTAAAGTACCAACAAATATTGTACTAAAATAAGGGTTCAAACAACACCAAATATTGTACTAAAATAAGGGTTCAAACAACACCAAATATTGTACTAAACCAGGGCTAAAGACAAACGTTGTACTACGAAGGCTTAAACACCACTGAATACTGGACTAAACCAGGGATAAAATACGAGACAATATTAGTCCAAACCAGGGCCAGAACACCAGTGAAGTTTTGACATAAGTGTAGCTACAATGCCAGTGAAACAGGTCAAAGCATCATTGAATCCACGTCCAAACTATAGCTCAAGCAAATACTGGATTGACCCCTATTAGACACAAAGTGGACTGCAATAGGACAAATGTCCTTCTGCTAATTTATTTTTTTTTGTTAATGTCTGAGTGTTGAGAACTTGATGAGTTGATGAAGTACATCGAGGCTTCCAGCTGTTTGTTTTTGTCCACTTTCTGCCCTCTAGTGTTGAAAAATCACTTCATGCAGCTTTAACTGCTTTCAGTGAGGTCAGTCAGTATGAAAATATTCTGTGTGCGACTGTTTGCTGTGTCAGCACTCAGGGACATGAATAGAGCCACTCAGGCCGGAGGAACAGACTACACCTTATACCAACACCAGGTGTGTTTTCAGTCAGGCCGTCAGCTGAAGTCAACATGGAGGAGAGGAGAGAGGAGAGGAGTGGAGAGGAAGAGAGCGGAGGAGGATAAGGAGGTGTAATAGCAGTAAATCCATGAAAACATTTTCTCTTCTCTCTCATGGAAACTGCAGCTGAGAAAACACTGCTGGAAATTAGTAGGCAGGAACTACTGGAAGCACGCCTACACACACACACTCTGAACATACCAACACACACATACTGGCTGTGTTTCATGCTGCTGCTCTGTTTTGTTAAACAAACTTTACTCCCATCAGGGCGAAACACTGAAGGTCTAAAGGTTCAACTCCTCTCCTCTTTTAGCTTGATACTCCATCTGTATTTTGCAGGTCAGTTTCAGACTAATTTTAGATTTATTTTACATCAAGTTTTTGCACCAGCTCCTCAAAAGTTCAGACTTAGCCTGTTCCTAAAGTGGAGGTTTATGCACCACTAAATTGAAATGGGTCGCACCACATGGAGGTGTGCTGTTTACCCAGTAAGTGCAAGGGTTAACTGTCGCAGAGCAAACTGAACCAACTTACAAAGGGGACGTTAGTTTGCTAAAATATCTCCTGTTTAGATTGAAGGTTGTTTGGACTATGATTGACATGTGTGACCAGACACTTGATAAAATGCTGTTTAATTATGGTGTTAATGGACCCCTTTGTCTTCAGAACTGCCTTAATTCTTGGTGCCACAGATTCAACAAGGTGCTGGAAACATTCCTCAGAGATGTTGGTCCATATTGACATGATGACATCACACAGTTGATCCATGATGAGAATCTCCCGTTCCAGCACA
>NC_065512.1:4668119-4688855 GCF_006386435.1 Epinephelus moara
ACACTAGAGTGTGGCGATCCGAGCCCGATGGTACCCGACAGGTCGGGCCGGGTTTGGTCAAAAATGTAGCCTGGGGCGGACTGGCCATCTGGAGGTTCTGGAGAATCACAGAACGGCCGGTACTCCAGGACGGCCAGCGGCCGCCACGCAGTCATCACCATTTTTTTTTTCTTCTTTTTTTCTTTTTCTCCCTGATAATCTACTGTTCCATGTCCAGTCCGCTAGGTGGCAGCCTTTAAATTGGATGCCAGCCGGCCCATAGATATCTATGAGCTGGCCGGTGTTGCACACCGGTTGTTGTGGGCCGAGTCAAAGTCCAGGGCTGTTTTTTAGTCCCAGTCCGCCCCTGAATGTAGCTATAAATTGTATTCGGGCTCGGGTCGGATTCGGTCAGCTTTCAGTGAAAATGTAGTGTAAAAATAAATAAAATCCTATTGTCTGTCCTGTTTATTGCTTGGGCACTGTTATTTACGTGACAACACCTGAACAGAACACACACAGACACACATTGGCTGTTTGTTTCTACCTCTCTCCTCGCTGGAAGTCTCGGACCTAAACGCTGAAAATAAAATAAAAGAGGGAGACAGGTTTTTTCTATTTTATCTTATTTTGTTATACTTCTCCCTCTTCCCTCGCTGGAAGCCTCGGACCTCCCGCCTCCTTCTCCCGTCTCAAACACGGAGGTCTCCCTCTCTGCTGAGCACGCCCGGCCTGTTAAATAGCCTGTAACTGTAACAACTGTGTGACACAAACTCAGTGCTTTGGTCATTAAATAATGTCGGGCTCGGTTCAGGTTCGAACAGAAATATGCGGCCCGTGCCGCACTCTAACACACACACACACAAACACACGGAAAACCGGACATTATCATCAGTTTATAAAAACCCCCCGGACGCCCCGGAAGGGACGTGGAAAGTGGACATGTCCGGGCAAAAGAGGACGTTTGGTCAGCCTATTCCATCTGAATGTGGTTTTTCCAATCTTCTATTGTCCAGTTTTGGTGAGAAAACCCGTGTGAATTGTAGCCTCAGTTTCCTGTTGTTAGCTGACAGGAGTGGCACCTGGTGTGGTCTTCTGCACCAACAACCATGCCACTTGAGCAGGTCGTCTTCACCATGTCTACATGCTTGAATACAATGAGTTGCTGCCACATGATTGGCTGATAAGCTATTTATGTTTATGTGCAGTTGAACAAGTGTACCTAACAGTCTTTTGGAAGATATACCACAACTTTTGATGCTACAGTGAGTTCTCATTTTGAGTGGGTAATGCCACAGATGGTTCTTTGCAACCAAGTTAGTACATCACCAAATGGAAAATATCAAGTTGTTATTAAGAACTAAGAAGGACTTAAACTCAGCAGTGGATCATTTACAGAAAGCTGATGTGGTTGTGGGATGGATGAAAAAATAAACTTTGTTAGTCCTGACACAAAAACCAGAGGGTGCGTACCATTTCTATACAAGCTCACTGTTGTGGCAGTTCAACTTTGGACCCAAAATGCAAACACAACCAGGAAACGGGGAATGGTTAAAGGCAGTTTATTGTAGTTTGAAGAAGTGGAGCTGAAGGTTTGAGTGAAATAATGGCTGAGGTGGGCAGGGAATGGCGAAGCAGGATTGAACAGTCCAAATCTGGAGGCAGAAGACAAGAACGAGGCTGGATGTGGTGGGTTATGCTTGAAGCTGGTGTGGTGAACCTGAGACACAGGACACTGTGACTTGATGTCCAAAAGTACAAAAAGACAGTGTGTGAAAAAACTTGAAGCTGACCTAGATGTCTATATCGTAGAGGAGACTAAGTGGACTGGATGTTTGAGCCGGGGTTTATACTGCAGTGGATTGCTTGTGGATGTGATTCAGGTGTGCAGGCTCAGCAGCTGCTGGCACTCAGGAGGATTGGCAGGAGGCCATGCCCAGCAAACACAGAGACAAACACAAGGGAGAGGCAAAGCTGAAACTCTAACACTTACAGCCAATAATGATCTATAAATAATAACAATACAAATAGATAAATCAAAACTAAATACCTGTGTCTAATCAAGTTTTTTATTATAAGATAACATAAGGCCAGCAGTAGGCAGATGAAGCCTGGCTTGTTTGTGTTACTGCTGACTTGGAAACCTCTGTTGTCCCCTGTATTTTGTGGTGAAGGTGGAAATGATGAATTCTGATTCAAACAGTTTTGTTTTGTTCAGTTCAAAGTTTTGGAGTCGTAATGTGTTGCCTCTTTTGCTAAGCTAAGCAACTGCATCACTGCTCAAATGCCCCTAGTCAGTGATCGAACATATCTGCACACACACCGATCAGCCAAATCATTCAAACCACTGACAGGTGAAGTGAATAACTTTGATTATTTTGTTCCAACTCAAACACCGTTGCAGATCAAGTAGTACTCCCCAGTGGCAGTGGAAAAAAGCAGCATGCCACACCACAAAAACTGTTTAGAAATGGCCTGAGGAGTGTGACAAAAAACTCAAGGTGTCGACCTGGCTTCTAAATTTCCCAGGTCCCAATCTACCCAAGGATTCTTGTGATGTGCTGGTACCCCAGATGTACCCCTAATCCAAGGTGGGGCCTCCTTGGATCGGACTTGGCTCTGACCTGTCGAGGCATGGACACAGGATCTCTGGGAGTGTCCTGCGGTGTCAGGCACCAGTGCGTTGGCGGCAGATCCAGTTAGTCCAGTGGGTTGTGAGGTGGGTTAATGGCACGTGCCACAGATGCTCATTCAGATTGGGATCTGGGGAATTTGGAGGCCAGGTTGACACTTTGAGGTCATGCTGCACTTTTTATGAATTGAGTCAAGTGGTAAAGGTAGTGGAATGTGATTGTGAATGTTCATCTGTCTCTGTTTGTCAGCCATGGGACTGACTCGTAACCTGTGTACCCTGACCTCTTGCACTATCTCTGCTGGGACTGGCTCCAGCCTCCAGGTATAGTTGACAGCTGCAGTCTAGTGTCAAAGGAAGTTAAACACAGTGAGACCTTCCAGACAAAAACACCAACACACTTCAACTTTGACCATGTTGTCTAAAATCATGTTTAATGATTCAAACTGCTGTGAAGAGTCCAGAGTTCAAAATATCGGAGTGTTAGTATAGTTTACTGATAAAAGAAGTGTAGTACTGGGTGTTAGTGTGTTTACATGGACAGACTTTACTGTGTGATAATGACAGAGAGCACTGTTTATCATCAGAGGCTGTGTTCAGACAGCAGGTCTGCTCTGGGAGGAAGGACAAGCCACTTTCACAGCAGACATTTTGACAGGTCACAGTCGGAAAAGCTCAGGTGATGGTTGAATTCCATTCAGCTGCTTCAGTGTATCCTGGTGTCGTCCATGCTCACGGTCACACTGCCATAGCTTACTGGAACACTTGACTATAACAGAGCTATTGTTAATAGTATTAATGCCTCATTTCCACCTCATGGTTCAGCTCGACTCGTCTCACTTTCAGTACCAGGGATCTTATTTGTAAAACAATGCGTATGATCCATACTAAAAATGTACGTACGAACAAAAGCCAAAAGTCGTGTGCGCCAAAAATGATTCAACATTTTCTACAATCAGGGCTCCACCTCACAATCTGCATTGCCAATTTCCTGTCTCCAAAATGTTGGTAAGCATGGGTCAAAGTTTCTTCCATCAAGTCTGTTTTTATACGTCACAACTTTTGCGTCAGAAGTAGCGTACGCCTCTTTCAGGCCTCGTTTTATGTGTATGCAATGTTTATAAATGAGACCCCTGGTTCTTTTTTGTATTTTATTTTCCACTGCGGATAGTAACCCCTCAGTGCCGTTGGGATTCTTGGCTGATCACCATAGCGACAACGCAAGGAAGTGCCATGACATCATCTGGATGGAATAGATAAAGAAAATATTGATGGTACATTGGCTATTTGAAAATAGCAGGTTTGTGCAGGACGTCCTGTGTCGCATGATTCTCTCTGAGCAATCAGTGGTCTGCTTTATTTTAACTCCAACTTTTAGTATCAGCGCAGCTTGCTTGGAATCTCGACGAGGTGGTACCAAAAAAGTACTGGGTGCTATCCACAAGTTTTGCTGATAAAAAACCCCAAAAGAGCGAGACAAGTTGAGTAGAGCCGTGCCATATCACGCAGTGGAAATGCAGCATTAGCTACACCTGTGTTTTTCCTACGATGACAAATCAAAATGTATGCTGTGAGAAAAGCCCTTAAAATACCCCCCAGTATCCAAAAGGAAATGCATCACATCAGTGAAACAAGTAGTGTGCATCAGTACTGATTTAAAAAAACGCTTGCTACATGACCTAATCAACCAGACCTAACCAAAGAAGTAAAAGATGACAACTGATATAAGTGAATAGCAAAAACTCACTTGTGTGATTGATCGAGAGACTTTCTGATGAACCATTCATAATGACACTAAAGAGTTTAATGAGAGCTTGATAAACCTTTAGTGGCAATCAGCAAGGACAATCTTAAAACTGTATGTGTATAAATATGTAGTGTGCCATCCTGAATTAATAAAATACACATCCAGAAGATGGTTAAAATTTTAAATTTGTCAGTAATTATTTTTCTTATTTTGTCCATAAATGATAAAACACAGAAATAACTGAATTTAAAAATGGAATTTCAAATTTGTTAATAAATTGACCAATGTGTGTTCCATAGTTTCCATGTCACATTTAATTTTTTTCTTGCTTTAATTTCCATTTTGTGATCAATTTCATTTAAAGACGGCTCTCTTATTAATGCGCTTTGCTACACAGAATTTAAAAGAAGTCCGACCCACAGAGCAGCTGCAGGAATTCATGCCTTTTAAAACTGACCAACTTAATAGTTGATCCAAACCCAAAAAACATCCAGAGACACACTCAACACTCTTCCGCCAGAATAGTCATCTACATCTACATGCGTCTGGACAGTGTAATGCAATGTAATCCACCTGTTCTGTCATAAGGTTTACTTCTATGATGCATATAATGTTGGTGAGCACTGAGGTCATAGTTAGCGATGGTGTATTATATTCACCTCTCATATAACGTAGGACTAATCCAGTACAACACAACCTTTAACTGTGACCTCATTAATAAACATATAATTGAATCTATACATTATCAACAAAAACTAAACATGAATTTCGTGAAGGTCGAGTTCATGGTTGAGCTGTTGGATTGAATTGCATTAGATTGTACAGGTGTACCTAATAAAGTGGCCACTGATCGTAGATATCCTGCTCAGCAGTTCTGAACATGAACATTTGTCGTTTTATGTTGTGGTGTCACATCGAGACCAGAGGAGGCGCTGGATCCAACCATAGTGAAGAGGGGAGCAGCTGATGTTACTCATGTTGCCCTGGTTGCCTTAGTTGCTGTTGCTTGAGTCACTCTTGTTGCTGTCTGAACACAGCGTGAATATCATTCTTTCCTTTTCTGCAGAGTTCAGTAAAGTTTAGGTCGTGGCTACATGTCTATCACAGTCCAAAATGTCTAAGTCCAAATGGCTTTAAATGTCCTCCATCACATCGCCGTGGTAACATGGCCAACATCCAGGATTATTACGAAATGTGACCATGGAGAGGAGCCGTGGCGCCAACATGGCCGCCACTTAAAAGAATTTTTCTTTTTCAAACAAAGTGTCATGTACATACTGCATGGCTGTGCGTAGGGTTTAGTACTACAGCTTTGAAGCTCCACCCCCTCTCTTGTCTTCATTGAGTGCTTTAGGTGTATACACACACACACGCATACATACAAACACACGCACACATGCACACGCTCACAAACACACACACTAAAACGCACACTAAATAATGTTTGTGCAAAGAAAAAAAAAGACAAAACTCAGACTGCGAACAGACAGTCTGACAGATGAAGAGATGAACTACATTCAGCTACAACAGCCTGTGATAGTGCAATATCTACACACACATACACACACAATCATCCACACAGTCACACACACGCACACGGTCATCCACACGATCACACACACACACCACACACACACAGTCAGATCTCAGTGGACACACACACAGTCAGATCTCAGTGGCGACTCCGGCGCTGAGCTGCTCGGCCTTTCCCCTGCAGGACGTCATCCCATCTCTGCACAGAAAGACAGACAGGAAGTGAAATGAATGATCGGTCACTGCACACAATTACTCATGTTCCTGATGAGGTCTGTTGCTATGGTGATCATCAGGATTTCAGCCTCTGTATCCTCAGATGTTAATAAACAAGTGTGAGTTACTTTGAAGGTGTTTTCACACTAAAGTACACCTTTTTTCACCAACATAGAAACAGTTCTGTTCTGGTTCCTGCACCTGATTCCACCTTCCACCTGCAAAACTGGTGGAAATGTGGCCTGGGTGGGGTTGCACCAGTTTGGCGTATCTCTCTACTAAATTCAGGATTTAGTAATTACTAAACCACTACTAAACCCTTAGGAATTACTAGCTAGTTTGCAACTAGTTGTTTACTAATTTCGGTTGCACCAGACCAGTTTACGCAATCCCGTATCTAGTAGATCTAGTAGATTTGAAGTGGTTACTAGTCGCATGACGTGACGACAACAACTTGGCTACCCAATCAGCATGCGGAGCAGAATGTACACAGGAACAGCTGGGCGCAGCCGGGCAAGATACTCCAGTCTCTTCAGTCAGTAAGTAGCCTACCGTAAACGATATGTATCATACAAACTGTGTAGCGTTGTCGTTTTGGGATGCATAACATTCGCCCAGATAGCATTTTGATTCAACGTTGAATTAGTGTCAAATGGGTTAAAAGTTAAGTCAGTTTCTACCTGGGAGCCTAACGTTAGGTAAGTTAGGGTAACAACGGAAAACAACCGTTAACTTTTGGCTGCTCTGTTACGTTAGTGGCACAGGTTGTTAAGGCTACTATTGCAGCTAATCCAGTGTATATTAAAACGATAAACATCATGCTAACGTAGTCGTTGAGGTGCCCACACAACACCAGCGCCACCCTACGCACTGCCCGGCACACAGTACTTTTGTGGACTTGGATCGTGTCCCCAACCACATTCTGCATCAACCCCGTAGCGAAGTATCGCAACGCGATTGTCACTTGTAGTGACGGAGGTAGAGCCCCGTTTGACTCGGACCCGTGCTCAATTGCCGGAGCCAGCATGTCCGTGATCCGTATTATCTGGTCGCGCCTGAACCGGTATCGACAGTAAATATCGAAGTCATCGTACACATCCAAAGGGTGGATTCGGTCTCTCAAAAACCTTTTCCTAATGGCAGGTTCTCTGTTTTGTAGAGCAAGCCTCTCTAAACGAGCCATAGTTGCTGTTTTCTTCAGTTGGTTTTGATCCTGTGTCGGCAAACTAGGTAACTAGGTAACAGTTACACAACCCTTAGGGTAGGTGTAAATATTTAGTAAACACTTAGTAATTACTAGCTCTACGTGATTCCTAGTAAAATTGGTGCAACCCATTTTAATTTAGTAATGACTAAATCTTGATTTAGTAAACACTTACACTTTTACTAAGGTTAGTAAACACTTAGTGAGAGGTGGTGCAACCGGCTCCTGGTTCCTTCGACAGCACCAAAGTTCTAAGAGTCCTGAACAGAACCAGTTCAAGAACCAGAGTTCATTTGTGGGAAAAAGGGCTAAAAGAGAAGCACATTTTATTCAGAGTCAACGAAAGGACATGAGTGCACAAGAATTTAATGCTAGCCAGTACAAACTGAAGGCCAAAACACACGAGGGGCGAACGCTGTGTGTCAAAAAATCTGCCCTTATTATTTTCAATGCACAACCCCACTTGACGTCCATTGGCGCTCCTAGACAAGCGGTTCCAAGTGTTCAACTTTTTATGTGATAAATGATATGTCAGGGCATGTTAATTGGAGTATGAACTGCTGCATGTAAACTGGTGTGTTAATGGAATATTTATTGTCATTAGCCATGTTAACAGCTTCATCTTTTATAGAATGACTGCCAATTTTTAAGCTATGGGTGAATTTCAGACAGAGGTAGACAAAAACAACCTCTCATTTCTTGCTACATGTAGCTAGGTAATTAAGCTAACGTTAGCTGGGTCCATGTCATTGGTTCGACAGCCCATTAGTCCGACTGTCCGCAGTGTTGAACGGCTCGCGGCGGGCGTATGGTGCGCCGCGACCGGCTTGAGGCGGAGCAGGCTCACGGCTTATGTGTTTGTCACTTTCTTTTTCATTTTAACCCACACCATGATCTTTTCCTGACCCTAACCAAGTGGTTTTTGTGCCTAAACCTAACCAGACCTTAACCACAGGGCATCATGATGATTTCGGAACGGACTTGGGAACAATGAGTTTAATATGGTCGGAACAATGGGCAGTTCCCCGTTAGCTCCATGACTTGGTTATACATTTTAGGAAGCTGTTAACAGTAGACAACTGAACAAAGTTTACTGCAAAACTAACTACTTCCAGTGTATCAAACTTCCAATTGAACTTACATTAAGAATGTCCACCAGGCTGCAGTAGCACAGTTAACTTACAAAGCCTCCACCTGTGCTGCTGCAGGTGTGTTTATATAGAAATTCAGAGGAGACGCTGCTCTGAAACCATCAGTACCACTGTGTTTTGGATTAAAAAGGATCTGAATCTCACCTTGACCTTCTTGCCCAATTTGTCCCTCCACCTCTGAGCAATGGAGCCGTCGATCAGCAGCAACCTGCAACCACAAACACAGCGTGAGGTTTATTCACAGTCACACTGAATTCTTTTTATAGTAGAGGTGAGCCCAGCAACAATTTTATGAAACATAATATCAGGCTTAGTAGAATTCAAAGAAACAAGTAGGGGTGCTACAATTAATCAGAGCAGCATTTCACAATGTCGGGAAAAGACTAAACCACCTGAGTTTTTACAAGTTGGAAAAAGAAGGGACAAACGGCTGGATCAGTGAGCTGGATAACCACCAACTGGAGACCTGCTTTACCCAGAAGAACCTGCATTGAGCTCAGGTTTGAAGATCTTATTGACTAGCTGGACCAGTTTCCTGGAGGAAATCTGATGTCAATAACAATACTTTTACAATCTGTTATAACTCCATACTCATACCTGGACGTCTCCTCGTTCTCATAGCCCATAATGAGGAACTCCTCCCCGGGAGACAGAGGAGGACACAGGCAGGAGGAAGAGTAGTAGAGTGTATGCGTCTCCTTGGGAATGTTGACCAGAGAAGACTTGAGCACCTCCTTCACCTCCACCACCGCTGTGGGCTCCAGGCCGCGGTTCCTCACCTCCCTCACTCTCGCCCTGATCACTAAAGGAGAGAGTCATCAGCATATGTGGACACACTGGACTTGAAATCTCACTCATACGATTCAGTGCTTTCACACCTGCCCTGTTTGGTTCGGTTCAATCCAACTAAAGTTTATTTGCAGCCTAAGTGCGGTTCATTAGGGCAGGTGTGCATACTCGGGTACGCACCAAAACAACCAGATGGAGACCTTCTTGAAGAGGTAGGCCCCGATCACACAGAAAGTGTTTCAGCAGCTGGAGGAGCCTTTTTGTAATTGTTTTCAATGAGAATGAAGCTTTTCGCTTGCTGTTTTGCTACATGCCTCACGGTCTGCGCTCAAGGCGCCTGGCGTTTTTGCCGAAGTACTCTGAACTCCTCAAGTTGGAAAAACTTTGGAGTGGAAAAGTGCCCCACGTCATCTCCACTTTTTTTCCCATTGTCCATCGGATGATTTTAGAGGCGGGCCTTCTGTTGTGGTCACAACATCAAGTTTACAGTTGGAACCAGGTAAACCTTTATTGTTTTTCTCAGAAAATGCTCCCTTAATGACTTGAAACAGGTGGTGAGGAGAGCACAACAGAAGCTTCAAGAGCAACAGATCAATGAATTAGCATATTGCATGAGAATAAAGACAGCATCAATGCGGCAGTGCGAAACCAAAAGAGGTGGAAGCCGCAAACATGGAGGAGAAACCTGCACAGCCAGTAACAGTGTGGTCCAGCAGGTTGGATTCAACAGCAAAACCAGTGTTAATTAGCATAGCGAGAGCGCCAGCAGTCAGATTATAGAGACCACCATGACGTGCCACCATGCTTCACTGAACTCCTCTGCCTTAATTATATCTGAATATTTTGAAAGTGAGCTCTTGTTTTTAATGATGGCTGGAAAAAAAAATCTGAAAATCTTCCCCAAATGGATTCTGTGGCCAGAGGCATTAGTGAGCTCCAGAATTCCACATGGAAATCTCTGCTGCTGGATTTGCCAAATCATCTGGAAAAGCCTTTCTGGGCTTTTAGCTTTAGTGTGTCTAATTTAATCTAAGTAACCAAACGGCCTCGGCACCAAAATCTTTCCCTCGACATGAAGGAGAAAAACAAGTCAGAGAGAAAGAATCCGCTGAAGAGTTTCGTGATACTTAAAAGATTTTCAATACGGCAGTTTTTTGAAGTGAAGTAATGTGCATTTAGACTTTGATGTTTATCTCACATGATGATTGGCTGTCTGATGTTCGAACCACATTCTCACTTTAAAACCTTAAAGGGTTGATTTAGAAAAGTACCAACAACCCAATTTGAGCAGGCTGCCTAACAAATTACATCCCTTCTCATAAACACATACATGTGAGGTTTCTAGTGATTTGTCTTATATATATTTGTCTTATTATAACAAACAATATGATATAAACCCTAAAAACCTGAACACTGCTGAGATCTCAGAGCTGCAGACTGACTTTTGATTCTCAGTGGGATTAGCAGGAATGGAAACACTTGATCATTAAGGGATGGATTCAATGCTCAGATCAATAACATGATTAGATCATCTCGTATAAAGATGGCTAACAAATCGTCAGCAGGTGTTGAGATATACAACTGAATAAAGTACAATGATCTTGTGTCTCATATTTGTGAAAACTTGAATATGTCCCAGATGACTCACCGTAGTTGTAGTTGTTCCTCAGATAGGTCTTCAAAGTCATTTTGACCGTCTTACACCTGCAGCGATCTACAGACACAGACGCAAACACAAAGAGGGTGATCAAATAATTTTAGAAGTGCATCAGAAATCAAATGTGTTCAGGTTCCCCCTCCTTAAAAGTTCCAGATTGGATTTGGGACTTTGCGCTCACATCATATGGGACAAATGCCAGAGATGGGAAAGCCTCCCATGTTTAAGACTTGCAAGCTTTCCTGCTAACTTTAACTTACAACATTGCTGTTGTATTATTGTTGGTTGGATGTGCGAGGATTAAAAAAACAGCACTATACCTTAAAATTGTATTTAATTCCCTTTAACAATGGAGTGTTCCTGAGGTATCGAAAAGCACAACTTGTCATTTTTACACTTGTGTTTTTAACAAGAGGAGCCTGAACTGGGACAGAGTTAGACACAGGGAAACAGACAGGTTACCTCCGTCTGGTCCTCTGCAGTGGAGGTTGTTGGAGTCCATTGGAAAGTCTGGACTGGATTCTGTCAGAGGATAAACCCAGAAAGTAAACTGGTTAAACTGGTTTCTAGACTGTGTTCAGATGCACATCAGCATGTTGGTGAGAAAAATATGATTTCCTGGAGCAGAACTGATGAAGTGCATTGTTCCCCTGTCAGTCGTGGAGATTCTGAGGTGGTTTATTAGTTTTGCATCCAACCTGATCAACCTGATACCTAATCAAGCAGCGAACCAGCTAACTCTTAGGAAACCAGCTTGGTCAGAGAGATGGTAGAAGGTCAGCCTCACCTGGGTTACACCTGGCTGGGTCCTGGTAATATGGATCTACAGAAACGCAGAGAGACACCGTCAGTGTCAGAAATCATGTACACAGAAGAACAAATATGAAACCACCTTGTGGTTTTGACAAGTTCCCTTCCCGTCTTAACGTCCTTTAGAGGCTGATGTGGCCGTTGCAGCTACAATATGAAAGTGTAGCTGTTGTTAGACATCATCTTAAGGGTAGAGGAGTTTAAGTGTCTGCATGCTTGGTTAAGATGCAAGATCTAAAGACTGCTGTGGTGAATTTGATATTACCTTTCAATCCTCACAGACAGTCATGAGCTTTGGTTAGCGACCTCAAACTGTATATTTTGAATGCAATCGACCGAATGAGTTATCTTTAAAGGGTAGGGTCAAGAATGAACTTTTAGCTAGTGGCACACAAACTGAAAAAAAAATGCAAACCAATCTCAGTGCAAAAGAAAATGTAGTCAATCAATGTAAGTGTTGGTTTGAGGAGAGTCTGTGTCAGCATAGCCCTGTTCAGCAACCAACCACTGACGGATGACATCATTTATTTTGTGTGCTAACATAGATTTTTACTGGCATTTAGCGAGTGACGAGTGCTAATTTTGGACGCTATCATTAAATTTTTCTGTAGCTTGGAGGTGTTTTTTGTGTTTTTGAGTTTCAGGCAGGAAGAAATTCTTCATAAGATGTCCCCGAACTCTGTTTACTGATTGGCTGCAGGTTTCCTCTGGCTGCAATTCGCTGCCACAAGTTTGAGTATCCCCAACTTTTAGTTTGGCCACACTTCACCGCAGATTCAAACGGCTGCAGCTTGTTGAGCTCAGAGCAGCCTCAGCAGCTTTAGACATTGCAGCTTGCAGCAGGCCACACTTCACCACTGCTGCTTGTGTTTTCAGCATCAGATATTCAGAGTCTTGACCTGTCCTCACCAGGTGAAAGATTACTTTCCATTTGGTTTGGTTTTGTGTCTGCAGAGCTTTACTTCTGGCAGTGCACTCTGTGTCACAGCGTCTCCGAATGCAAGTGAAGGAGACAAACAGGTAAACTCTCTGTGGCTGCTTCAGATTTCTGTTCCACCCAGAGACAAACTTCTGAGCAGCAACTCTCAGCCTGAAGACCGTCCACTGAGCGATCCACCCTGGCTGAACCTCAGCAAATCAACAACTCACACCGAGGGAAAATCCCCAAACCCCGCTGAGCCGAGACGAGCCGGGGCCGCGCGGAGATACGTCGGTGTATCGTTATGGAGGTCAAGGGGATTGAGATGAGGTTTTTTTTCAGGACTTGCTGGTCCAGGGCCTGTTTAAAGAAGCAGAGGACAGTGAGGGTTTTATTGAGTGTAAAACGAGTGGGCCGCCTGTATCAAGGAGCTCTTTGAGAAAGTCAGTGGGAGTGAAGTCGGAGGGGAAATGACTCACGCTATCTGTTCGAGAGGGAGCAGAAACAAACTGCTGAGAGCAGAAACATGATAGAAAACACCGATAGGGCTCAGTTAGGCAGGGAAAAGTGCTTCCTGATGGTCCGAGTTTTTCAGTGCAGAGAGTCAAATGTTTTTTGTTCAGAAGTTGGCTCCACATTAAGACGTTTTAGATAAATTTATTAAGTAATATTAATATCCAGTCGGTCTCAACCACAACATGTCAACTCTATAGCCCCCCTACATCCAAACTATATAAGAATTATGGTTTAAAAATTTTGTTAAGCATTGAGCAGACTCTTAGCAACTTTAAAAAAAAAAATGTAACTACTAAACTATAACTGCGGTGAAATTAATAAATATATAACTTTTTGTCGACTCCGTCAGATCTTACCTCTGACATCCATCGTGCATGCTATTCAAGAAAAAAAAAACTGGGAGGTTGGCACTTTATAAGGCTTAATAGTCAAGACTTTGAGATTTTAAAATCTTTTAAAAAAATAAAAATAATTTGAAAAAAAAACATTAAAAATTAAAAAAAAAAAAAAAAAAAAAAAAAAAAAAATATATATATATATATATATATATAAAAAAAATTCCCAGCATAACTGAAAAGTAAAAATCAAAAACCTTAAATAAATAAGTTTTTTTTTTGCAAATTCTCAAGAATGAGTGAAATATAAAAATTACGATGATAATATGAATGATAAACGTAACACTACCTGGTCCCTCTGCCTTCACGATGGCCTCAGGTGAGATGCAGACTCCACGGTCGTACAGCGGCAGCTCGCTGCAGGCCAGGCTGTCGGGCCAGCTGTGGTTGTAACGCTTCATCACCGGCTCACAGCCGTGCTTCGCCCTCTCACACACTGCCTTGCACGGTTTGATGGGCTCATGCTGGAAGTCTATGGTGCAGATGGGAGCGTACATGGCGCACAGGAAGAAGAGCAAATCTGGACTGCAGCCAGTACCTGAAAGACACAGATAGGTGTGTTACCAGCAGGGTGAGGACATATTTGGTAATGTTTGTCAGTCGAAGTGGCTTTAAAGCACTTTTAAATACTTTCTGTGTCAGGATTATAAACTACAGTATTTTTCCTTTTCCATTTTTGGATGTATTTGGGGAAACACTGTCTGTGCTTCAGGCCTCTGGGTGGATGTTTCCCATGGCAGCGGTCGACTGACATTTAAGAGAGGACTCCCTGCTCTTACATCAGTTAAGGGACGGTGCGTTCAGGGACATCTGGCTAACCACACAGAACTTGTTCTGACCGCCACCCTGCTGTACATTTCACACAGGATGGGACCAGAAAGAGTTCAGCGCTGGGCAGAGGAGGACTCAGTGTTTTTACTGCAGAGCAGGACTGAGGTTTGGCTGCACAGCTTCACAATGGAGGCACAGAAATACTTTGAACTTGTGACCTGAAACGACTTCCTGGTTTTTGGCCTGCAGGTCTTTCATTAGGACATTTTTCTGGTTAAAGCTCATTGCCTTTCCACTTTCCCTCTCCATTCCTCCGACCACAGCTGAGCTGCGACCTCAGCCAATTCCTAAATGTATTTATTGAAGACAGACGCATCACGAAATATCTTGGCAGTTAATGAGGTCGTCCACATGCCTTTACATTTGATTCTCCTTTACAGTAAAGGATATTTAAACATGGGTCTTTGCCACAAAGCTCGAGGCTCAGCAGAGAATGCTGATGACTGCAGCCACAAACTTTCCCATCATGCGATGAGGTTGGTACAGTTAGATAACCAGTTGACTCACTGCAGAGTTCATGTGAATACTGTAGCTGCAATTTAAATATCTTCATGACATGCAATGTGTCCACAGGGAGGTGTGTCGGACCTTTTATTAAAAGAAACCCACAACGGATTAAGAATCAGATTTAGTTTAATTAACTAAATAACTAAATAAAAAATGGATAAAACAATGAATAAAGAAAATGGTTTAACATCTGATTCTGGAACAGGATACAAATATTGAAATCTAAAGTCATGGACAGGTAGTGAGACAAGAAACAAGCTTTTACAGCCAAGCTAGCAGCTCTGTGAGGCTATATTTAGGCATCCTGGTCCTGTGAGATCGACAAAGTCAGCAGGATTCATCCTCTGAGGATCATGAATGTCAGCTCAAAATTCCATGACAATCCATCTGATAGTTTTAGAGATATTTCAGAGTGCTGTCAGCCGTAGAGTCATCTCCTCTGGTCTGAATCAGGGACTCATGTTGTTCCAAAGTTGTATAATTGCCTAGAGTTGGTTCATGTTCTCACGGCAGCATTTACAAGAGGACCAGATCAAATGCCTTGTGTGAGAAAGCTGCTCTGGATTGGTCAGAATTTCCATGTGGGAAAAATCCAGGAAGTAAAGCAAACGTTGAAGAAGAGTACACTTGCAAGATAAATGTGACACTTTCTAATGTCACAATGGAGGGACAACTACGCAGGTTGATTTTAGCGCTGCTCATCGTGGACTATATTGCTGTCATTGTTCATTTTAGTCAAACCATACAGTTTGAAAACGAGGCGCGGCTCCAACTAGAAAACAATGTTTTGATGCATTGGATGTGCTGAATGTGCATATTAAGGCAGTACAGGAGGAGGTGCACATTAATAATCCTCCAGGACTGGAACATGCTCATGTTTAACCCAAACAATGTGTCATGTGACTGCAGTTGCTTCACATCCAGGTTGGAACACCTTCTCACCACAAACCAACCGCACCAGAGTTAATTTGTAACCGGACTGAGACCACCTCTTCAAGAAGGTCTCGGCACCTGAGTGTGATTGCTGTGTTCACACCTGCACAAAGGAACTGGAGTTTGAATGAACCAAATCAAATCAATTTGGGTGCTGCTGGACATTATATTCATGATTAGTGTTACCGGCTCACCCTTTTTCCCCTTTAAGGGCAGTGGCCTTATGGGTAACCTCTGAAGGTGTGATGTGTGTATGGAGGGAAGCAGCTCTCATGTCACGGTGAAGACAGCAGGCAGCAAAAAGTGATGACAGTCAGCAGAATATGGTGTCAGATGCTGTTTATTATCCGACAAACCCTTCTGTTAGAACATACTGGAGCCTGGATGCTGTCACATCCAGAGATATACAGTCTAATGGTCACGCCACAAACCTACATCAGCTTTATATCCTGGTTTTAAAGGAATATCAACGTGGTAACAGCTTGAACTGATTTACTGATCGCAGTGAATCAGCTCAGAGTTCGAATACAGGAAGTGTGTAATATTGACTTCCTACAAACAGAGATATCAAGATAAAGTGAAACTGGAGACTTACAGTATATAGTTTACAGATGGAGATAGTGTATGTACAGAGCGTGCAGGTTTGCAGTGCAGCGTCATGAGCTCAACTTATCAGAAACACACAGAGGTTCAGTATCAGCTGGTGTGTACAGAAGAAAGGAAGAGCGACACAAAGAACTGTAAATAAAGAAAAGGGTCACCAGTTCCAGTCTACAAAACTCACCTATTCACAGTTTGGTGGCACAAACTAAACGGTGCGGAGGCAGAAATCTCAACACATGGACAGTTTAGACCAAAAGTGTCTCCGTGGTCAGAGGAAGGGAGAAAATGTTTTTTATGATTTAGCTGAACTTTAACATTCAGGCCAGTTTGTATCTAAAGACCAGCAGCATCGGTCTGAGTTTGTTTTATTACCTTTGGACTGAGGTGAACTGTAAAACAAAGGTTTGGCAGCGCTGCAGCTGGACGGACTGAGCCTCTTTCATACTGAACATTCAGACAGTAAAACAGCCTCAACTCAACAGAGGAGAACAAAAGAGCAACACGAACACAACCCTATGTACTGAATTTAACTTTAACCTGATAAACTCCTGATGTGGGTCCACATGTTCAATCCAGACTGGCATGATGACACTCATGGTACATTTAGGGCGTGTCCAACTCAACTGTTGCTGGTTAAAGAAGCAACAGACAGCATTTTTGCCTATATATATCATTATGAAAATAATGTGGGTTGCACAGGGTAGTATACACAGTAAAATCAGACTATCAGCATTTACATAGGTTACTTAATGGCTTTGCAATCTTTGCAATAAGCTTCTGCCAACGGGGACGAATTTTTGCGGAAAAAATGTGCTTTACGGCAGGAAACGTGTCATGTATTGCCAAACTGGTTGGTCAGCCAATCAGGGACTGGAGCTGGTCCTTATGAGGAGCTGGGCATGAGATAGTTGAGTCACGAGCACAATGGCAGACGGACAAAGTTTGAAGACAAGTGAAAAACGGCCTAGCAAAAGAAAAGGAGCTCCTCTGTGTGAGGAGGCAAAGAAGAGCAAAAAGGAGAGTGATAAAAGAAGAGGAAAAACAAGAGTAAACCTCAGTCAGGCGTTCAAGAGATGGAGGGAGCTCCGTGACCAAAGAGGCTTCAAAACCCATGTCCAGCTAGCTTTCTTTCTAATGGATCAGTAAGTAACACGGCTAAATGTTAGCTAGACCAGAGAGGACTGTACTGTACTGGCTGCTAGTTCATTCCTAGCTGGCCAGCATCGCAAATCGCCGCAACCAGGGAGCGGGTAGCGAGTGTTGGTCGGCTGACATCCTGGTTGCCATTCTGCGGCAGCCCTCGGACAGTGATTACCCCCACCCCCCCGCCGCCGCCGCCACCACAGCTACTGGGCACCCAGCCTCTCCAACCGGGAGAAGTGGAGTGAAATCCTCTCCTCCGCTCCCGTTTGTCTGGTGAACGCCTCTCCTCTGTCAATACACTCTGCCAGCAGTTTAATAATATCGATTCCAGTTGTAACATTTGAATCTTTTAGTATTAAGCCATGTTCTAAGCAGGATAATGTATAGTAGGCCGGTGACAGTTGAAAAATAACTCAGCTGCGCGTTGGGGTTCCATTCCCCTGTCGGGAGTTATTTTTCAACAGTCACCGGCTCACTATACATTATCCCTTACGTGTCTACTGTTGTTTGTACTGATACTGTGCATTCTGCTATAATTATTTGCATTACTATTTGTTTTTTTCTAAATCTGATAATTGTTGCTCGGTCTCTTTACTCATTTATTTAGTAGAGTGTCCACACACCTTCTCATTCTACATATACATAGAGGTATACTGGTGGCTTTACAGCCTACATTTTATTGATTATCTCTGATCCCCACGGTCAATTTGGTCTTTGCGACAGTGCGAGCAACACTGCTGACGCTAGGTGGCGCCAAGCTAAAAAACCCGAATCCTATCTGTTGCCTCTTTAAACGGTGCATTATCTGGGCACAAAGTAAGACGCAAGAGGCAAAAGGGGTTGTTTTTAGTCCCTTAATTAATCGTTGGTGTGTTTTGGGCGTAACATAAATTCAATCACTCAAGAGTGTCATCTCCCATTACCTTTAAAACTCAGGTGTGGCTGCACCTGGCACACCGGTATTTGCATTTTAAACTTGACAGAGGGAATAGAACTAAACTTTTAGCGGAAACAGAAAAAAGAAAAAGAAGAAAAAGAGGCTGGATCATGGGGAGTACCACCAGTTGGTCCAGGAGCTTCTCCTCCATGATGGATGTTTCCAGGCGTATTTTGAGATGACTCTGACACAACCTGCTGACTCCTTGATGTGGAGTCGGACAGCAGCTCTATAGCTCTGCTCTGATCTCTGCTGTGTTCACAGAACATCATTAATATTTTTCCTAATGAATGATGTATTACTTCATCCACCTGAAACACATCTACTCATCCCTATGTGTGTAACAAGCAGAGCGTATGCACGTTGTGAACCTGCCTATGCAGGCGCATCTTACTATCATAATAATGTGCCCTTTAGAGTTCAAGAAAATCCTGTGCTTTTCGACTTGGATCAGGTTTTCTTTTTAATGCTCAATCACTTTCTGCTGCATCAAAATAGCAACACACCAACACTGCACCCAACCACAGTCTGAAATAATAGTGAGCTTAGCTGTGCGCCGAGTGTAAGACTTATTTTATAAGATGTAGCCTCCCAAAGTTCTGGTCAGGAGTTACAGCATTTTTTCCCCAGCCTCTGTCCTATTTTGAGAGTTTCATCCATCACTTCTTTTTCAGTTCTGATGACATTTTCTTCTTCAACAGCTGAGCTGCCCAAAACACATCGGCAGTTTAAGGTCTGAGGGGAGCTTTGAAATCACTGACGCACATTCTTTATATTAAATAACTGTGTGTGAGTGTGTGTGTGTGTGTGTGTGTGTGTGAGGACTGTGGCGATCACAGAGGGCCGAACCTTAAACCTTAAAAAGGTAAGGCCAAGATAAAAGTCATGGAGAGAGGACTTCAGGAAGAGGAGGATGATGATGAGGAGGAGGAGGCGTGATAAAAGATGATGAAGGCATGAAGAAGTGTGAAGGTATGATATTGACACAGTGATATGTTGTCAGCTCTGCTGTTCGCTGAGTAAAGGGTTAGGGTTAAATGTTTCCCGTGATTAAAAAATGTCCTGTTGAAAAAAAAAAAGAAAAAAGAATGGCTAATAATAAATTTTCTGATGTTCTTCTTTCTGTATTTATTAGATTATGAAGCAGTTGTACAAAAAACATTTTACATTTTCAAAATTAATTTATCAGTTTGACGTCCAGGTGCTTCTATGGGAGCGTATGATGGTTTTTATCATGTCCTGAGGTTATTTCTGCTTCAGTAATGAGGAGGAAACACAGCTACCAGTAATGTCACTGGTTTCAGGAACAGAAGAATTGTTCCTACACATTTATTTATCAAGCAGAGCAACCCTGTTGAATGCCACTCTGCCGTCTGCTTTATGCGGGAGTCCCACTCAAGCATCGAATTGACACCATACCTACAGTGTACCCTACACCAGTGGTTCCCAACTGGTCCAGCCACAGCATCCAGATTTCTCCTTTATCATTAGTTTAAGGTCCAAACATTTTAATGTATTCAGCGTCCTACTTGTGTTTGGCCACGTCGTCAAGCTAGTTTGCTGCCTCTGTCAAGTAGCTGTTTGTTAGTCACTCACTCTACAGCAGGAAACGGCACTTCAAATTAAAACTCTATGCTGGAAATTCTCTATATTTCAAAATAAAGTGTTTTTTTTTTTTTTTTTTTTACAAACTTGACACACTTGCTGTCCGTTCAGAATGGACCCGCAACCATTCTCCAGCTGCAAAAATGTATTAAAATGTGTAGCCTATACACTGAATAAGAAAAATGTTTTACCATTTAGTCAACTGAAATGTTCGTCACACATCTATGGCCGAGCACCTTTTCCTCTAAATTTTGCCAAACCTCAACGGCAATAAATCATCTTGAGTCTCCCTCGCTAGGCTAGCTATGGATTCTAAATCCAAAAAAGGAAAAGTCTTGGAGGAAACAGAGTATTTAATAGGGTGTGGACAGGTTTGTTTGCTTTTAACGATGCAAAGTTAAAGTACCAAATAATCGCCACCTGGTGGTAATAGTCAGGTTCACTATATAATTTTGTGGGATTTTTTTGGGGATTTGCAAAACTATACATTTTTGGAAAGGTTATTGTATAAGGATTCAGAAAATCAATGTTTGCATTTGCGCAGATGTCTATATGGCGGCCATATTGGAATTTACAAAATGGCCGCCGTAAAATGTACGTTTTGTAATATCTCGGCTTCTAAATAAGTT